>NW_004955424.1:18368564-18429711 GCF_000276665.1 Chinchilla lanigera
ATATAAAAGTACCACAATTTTCTTATCCAATCCTCAGTGGATGGACATTTGGGTTGCTTCCACATTTCAGCAATTACAAATTGTGCTGCTATGAACATGTGTGCACATATATCACTGTGATATGATGTTTTTAGATCTTCTGGGAAAATACCAAGCAGGGGGATAGCTGGGTTGAATGGGACCTCTAGGCCTAGTTTTCAGAGGAATCTCCAAACTGATTTCCACAGTGGTTTCACCAGTCTGCATTCCCACCAGCAGTGGAGAAGGGTTCCTATTTCTCCACAGCCTCGCCAGCATTAAACACATGTTTTATAGAGTAATCCCACAGCTAGACACGATATTATTTCAGTGATAGGATATTCAGCTTTCCACACCTGTTCAGCTCTTCTACCTTCTATACACGTTCCTCCCTGAGAAGACACAGGTGAGTGCCTCGGTAGGTTTTCCACACCTCTGCTTGCTTTGCTATACATCAACAGCAACAAAAACCCAGCAGACAATGAAGGCAGAGAGCCGAGAGAGCCAACAGTGTGCGAGAAGAAAAGCAGAGAGCATTATGTACCATAGAGGGGACAGGCTTCCATCCCTTCCCAACACTGGATGTCCAGGATGAAGGGAGAAGAACCAAAACACTTCCTTGTGTGAAGAAAGAAGCATTGCTTATTGCTTGTTGTGATTCTTATTTAACTGTGGTTATATTTTGAAAACTTTCCTAAGGATATTTTTCTAGCTGTTTCTTTATGAAGTTGTGTGGGAGAAAATTTGTATTTTAAGATGATTTGGATCATCTTACAAGACAGGGATTTAGGAGCATTTCTTTGTTGCAGTGATACAAACCCATGTATGTCATTTCTTCATCAAAATCCCACTGGAACAATGCTGCTAAGGCAGAGGAGGAAGGAGTGAGTCTTCCTGAGGTGGCTGGCATGTGGGAAAGGATGTAACTGTCAAAATTCTCAGGTACCAGGTCTTTATAAAGATCTCTCTTTTTATTTTAAAGAGAAAAAAATAAAACAAAATCTCAAATTAAGCTAATAGGCGGGAACAATGGTTAATACATTGAGTATTGTTATCTTTGTTATATTCAGACTATAAGATATCAGCATTCAATTGTCCAAACAATATTAGCACAAACCATTCTTTTCAACTACTATATATAATAGTTAAGATAGATACACTACTAATTTGTGCTTTTCCATTGTTTCTTTAAGATCTTATTCTGAATGCAGACATACTAGGTGTCAGCTGGTTTGGACTGCAAGAGGCTCTGATGGCATCTGCTGAGGAACGGATTCTGAAGAGTTACAGAAATGAAATAAGTTACAAGGTCAGTTGATCTATAAAGAATAGTTAGTATAAGAGTTGTCATTAGGAGGACCTCTCTCCTAAGTAGCATTTACATTCCCTGTTTGAACATTATCACAATCTGAATGGATTCCAGAGGCAAAATGCTGAAGCAGGTATCCACTCCTACAGATCTTGCAAACAGGCAATTTACATTTTTCCTAGTGTGGTCCAAAGTGGAAGTCAGGTCTGCCAGGATGATGTTTCCCCTGTCACCACAACCCCTGGAAAAGTATGAACAATCATTTGCTGAGTTTTGCTAAGGAGTGTTGGCTATTAAATGTCTAACTGCAAGGCAACTGGACGTACTTCTGGAAAGGCCAAGTTAAAGCTAAGCTTCTATGACTTTGTGTTTCAAAGAGACTTTGTCTCTGGCTCCCTTTCAACTTTCAGGAGACAGAGAAAATACCTTGCATGCTTTTTCCATTCCTTTTCTTGTCTTAGCTGCCAACTTGGTTTCTGGTTTTAGATGACTACAGTCAAATATGAAGTGCCGAACATGCCTCCAACAACTGATAACTGGAAACCCCCTCTGACCTCGGCAAGGAATGCTCTTCAATGGCCCTTCACAGCTGGAACATTTCCTCTGCCAATTTGGCGGGGTTTGTCACAGATTTCAGGTCTCAGGTTGATCTTGTGCTCCTCCTTTACAGTGCAGTTGTGACCTTACATTATCACACTGGCGGGACATCACAAAGATGCAGAAGTTACACTTGTTAGGTGGCTCAGGTATGGTTGTGTATTCCTGTTGTCAGAGCTGAGACTCTGGCCACTCCTGGGACCAGTTGGTATTTTTCATTATCTGTGGTGGTTTTATATCATTAATATCCCAGTGTAACATTCCTTTTCCTCCATTTGTCCAGAGCCTTCAGTTTCATGATAAGATCAAGCCACACAATTTTTGTCTGTTTGACTCCCCTCAGATCAGCCAGAATTTTGCTCTTACTGTACTTGGACCAGTATATTCAAGCAGCTTAGACCAGTTCTATTTATATTTTTCTGTCCATTTCTACTACTATTGCCTTGGTCTGCTTTCCAAAGTGATCAGTGGGCAGGCACTATGTCACTTCCCACTGTATGGAATCCATACCAAAGAGCACAGGTTGCTTTGGACTGTATCTTGCCTGACAGAGCTTGAAATGTTTTAAGCAATTCACTTAATTCTCTCTGATTTTTTTCCCATCTGTAAAACAATGGTGGTAATAACAGAACCTATTTCTTAGGGTTGTATTAAGTATAATATTGATATCAATGTATATAAAGCTTTAGAAACATTTTGCTTAGAACATAAGTTATGTAAATACTAGTTATTATAATTCATGTTAAAAGGCAAGAAACGTCTGCATATGAATTAGGTCTTCTGACCACAGGTGATCAAATAAGTGCTGAGCAGTTGACCTAGGTGGGACATCTGTCAAGCAGCCAATGTTCTATAACTACATGACCTAGATTCACAGAGAAAAATGGAGCCATCAGGGTAGGCTTATGAAATCAGCAGCCAAAGTCTTGGGCTGTTAACCAAGAGGCTGAGAATAAAGGTAATTATAAAAACTCAGGGGAAGGGCAGGTAACATGGTCAAAAATGAGAAATGAAGTTGTGAAGCTTGGAGAAGCCAATTGGTTAAGAGTGGAGAATAGGGCATACACATAAATTCATGCATATACATGTGCACGTGCACACACACATAAACACACACACATACACACACACGCACATACACATATTCACACATATACAAATCCCCAGCTCCTGCTGGAAACTTTCTACATCTAGCTCATATCCATACATACACAACTCTCATTAAACTCCTCTAGTCCTTTTTCTTAGAGATAACTGGAGCAATGCTCAGGTCCTTGGAGTCAAAAGAAACTGCTAAACATTAACAGGCAGTTCAGCAGACAGATGCTATGTGTTGGAGCGGGCAGGGTAGAGGATGACACTGGGAATCAGGCAGAGGCCAGTTGTGAGAGGCTTGTTTAATCCTCCTGAATGTCACTGGAGGTGACCGCAGGATTTAAACAAGTGAGACATATCTGATCTGATGTCATCAGTTCTGTAAGGTCGCACAAGCAGCCATGCTAAGGGTAAATTTGAAGGGCAAAAAGGATAAGAAAAGGTCAGGAAAGAGGCCTCCAATGTAACGTATGGCTAAAGTTAATCAGAACCTGAACCAAGTAATAGTGACTGAAATGAACAGAAAAAACATAGATAAGGAGGATATTAAGGGTCTAGAGATTTGCTGTGGGGTACAAGGAAGGAGCTGGAGTCTTTATAAGCTCCTGATGTGGATGTTTGGATAGGTAGACTAGGAAACCACTTGTGGACTAGGAAGAGAGGGCTTGCTTTTGCTTTTGCCTTTGCTGAATGTGGGGCCTCAGTGGGAAATCCACATGAAGATGTCCCAGTGTGTTTGAATTTGTGATTATGGAGTACAGCAAGGAATCTGAGAAGATAGATTCAAAAATCCATACTATAAACGTGGTAGTTGAGAGCAGGGCTTTGGCTGATTTCATTCAGGGTGAAATGGTGAGAGAAGAGTGCCAGGTGTATAGTCGGGGAACACAGACACACAAGGAGCAAGCAGATGCGTCTCCCCATGAGTCAAGGACAGAATGGACAGAGAAATGGAAAAGACTCAGGAGACTGCATGTGAGTAAGGCCTTAGGCAACAAGAGGGGAAGAAATTTCAAGGTACACAGAATGTTCTGGCAATATCAGGTGCACAATAAAGTTAATAAGAGTAAAGGACATAAAAGCATCCATGAACTATGCCAATGTGAAGAATATTAGAGATCAAGGCTAAAACAGTAAGAACAAAATAAAGATGATAACAGGTTAAAGTAGGAAGGGGAGGGAATATAAAAAAAGATAATATGATCCAGCTGCAAAAGAAACAAAGGGGAAGAGAATAGGAGATCAAATAAAGACCATTTACTTGTCTGCTACATGCAGAATAAACTTGGTGTATTGATGAATTGAGTTAGAAAAGAGAAGTTAGTGATACAGAGGGGGAAAGAGGCCCAGGGTACCGAGATGCTTCATGAGGAGGCAAGAGAATGCAAGATCCTGGCACAGGGGCTGGGGATTTAGCTCAGCGGCAAAAGCGCCTGCCTGGCAAGCGCAAGGTCGTGAGTTCGGTTCCCGGTACCAGAGAAAAACCAAAAAAAAAAAAGATCCTGGCACAGATGGAGAGATGAGCTTTGGACAGCATGAGGGACAGTGCTTCCATGGAAACAGCAGGAAAAGAGGTAAACATGGAAGTGAGGAAAGAGGAGCTCATAGTTAACGATTCAGCAAGTTGAATGGTTTGTATCTGAGAAGCTGATTTTCTCAGTGTTTTAGTAAGAGGGACCAGTTGCTGAAAACTGGAAGAATGGCTTGGCGACAGTTGGTTTGGGAAGAGATGGGGAATAATAGAAAAAAAGAACTGCAAGGACTAAGAGAACAATTGAGCAAGAACTTAAAGAGTTGTGGGGCCATTGATGCTCAGCTGAATTGGAAAGATATGGGTGTATGGTGGCGCCAATGCATGAGGTGGCTGTGGTACTCCAGCAGTGGCCCAGTTCCCAGCTGTAGGAGCAGAGAAACCAAGAAACTGGAGGCTACCGACAAGATTCGATGGGAAAGCATGAGGACATGGCAATCTAGGGTGACGGTAAGAGGGAGATGAGCTGATTTATGTTTTAAAGAGACAGAAATGAGTGAAAAAGGTCTCAGCTTGGGAGGAAGTAGAGAAGGGGTCAGGCTGGAAGCTCTGAAGGAGAGGTGAAATCAAAAAGTGGGGGTAACAAGAAGACTGGTGACAACTGGAAGAACAAGTGTTTGTAGTCACTGTGTGAAATACTCTTGTATTTAAGATTTGAGAAATAAAAGTTAATTTCTGCCAAAACCAAGACCAAAAGCAGGTCCCCCAGTTGAGTCATAGATTCTCTTTTCCTGGAATGCCCCGGCTTTTCTGAAGAGACTTGATGCCATAGCTGGAGTGCCAAACTTGTTGAAGCTTGGCTCAAACATTTCCAGGGTAATCGATCCTTTTTTGTCGCTGGGATTCCAACTGAGGCTGGAAAATACAGAGAAAGTCTAATCACTCTGTTCTTCAGAGTCCACTGCAAGGCACTGATAATTTGCTGTGATATTAGCAGTTTTACATCTTACACTGGCATCGTTTTGTCACATTTGTTTACTATCGTCTTCTTGTAGCTTAGTGTTGATGTGATACAAAAGTAAAATTACGTGTGCACTTTTCATATTATTACACTGAAATCTTTTACATATATGACACTAATGCTATTTGAATTCCATACAATACACGGTTCCTGATATCAAGACACTTTAATGTTACGTGGGAATAAGAATGCATATCACGGCATTTCTAGAATTGTGCAGCAGAGAAACGACTAAAGGGATTAACATTTGTGAGCCCTGGGGAAAACAGTCTGAATGGTGGATTCTGTGTGTGACATTCCAAATCCAACCTTGCGTTACGGCCATTATGACTGTGTTCATGAGCCTGTTGCATTAGAACTAGCAGAACTTTTCTCTAAAGAGCTAGTTAACAAATATTTTTGGCTTTGAGGACCTCTTGGTCTCTGTGACAGCCACTCAAGTCTGGGCCACAGTAGCACAGAAGCAACATAAATAAAATGTAAATGAATTCATGTGACTGTGTTCTGATTAAACTTTATTGATGGACACTGAAATTGAATGTAATTTTAACAGAGTGAAGCAATATTCTTTTGTTTTTCTTTCCAGTCATTTACAATGTCAAAGCCACTCTCAGTGGTCAGGCAGAAGAGTCAGGTTAGCTCCTTGCTCTTTCTTTCCTGACTCCTAAGTTAGAAGATTAGGCATGTATAAGAGCAATAATTTAGAATTCCCTGGTAAGCACTAATCCATTCAAGATTTCCAGCAGAACTTATACAGGCTAATCTGTATATTCCCAAACCGACTTTGAGGGGGAGGAGGCTTAGTATTTCTTCTCCATTGCCCTGCCTCCCACCCACGGAGAGCTGGCTTCTGTCAACCCCTACAGTGACATGTGCTCTGATCCCTGGGTAGGAAATCAGAGGAGTGCCATGACCTGGTTTGTCCAAACCAAAAGGATCTAATTTTTTAACTTAAAACAAATCTTTAAATGCCCTTCCCCGCATAGTCAGTAGTAAAATATTTCCTAGGCAGAAGGCCAAACTTATGCTAATACACGCAATAAATTCCTCTGTTCAAACATTGCATAGCAATCAATGATTAGTTGGTAGAAGACGTGTTCTCTTGTACCACCTTTCCCAAAGCAGCAATTTTTTGGCTTGGAGCTTTTGACTGGGGCTGACTTCCTCAAATTTCCAAGTACACGTGTCTCCTCATTTCTTTTCTTAGAATGAAATGCAGTTACCATTAGAGCTCAATACCTATCCCAAGAGCAAAGAGCTAGTGAGAGATGGTGGGATAGTTATCAAAGCTGTTCTCTGCCTTTTCTCCTAGCATTCTTTGGGAGAGGTCTCTCAGGCACTATTGAACAGTCCCACTGGTGGTCACCTGGACTGTAAAACAAGAAAAACCTAGAAGGTGGGTTACTTGCTGCCTCGAGGCAAGTGACTGTTTCAACTTTTTGCGTGTAGGTAATCCAGAATTGATCAATTTCAAACTCTATGCTTACTAACACCAATGTAGCCAGGATGTTCAAAGAGTACTGAATCATTTTTAACTAAAAGAATAAAATGCAGAAGTGGGACAAGAAGTAAGACTTACCCATGAGTCAAGTTTGTTTTTCCATCTGTGCCCTCTTTAGGAACAGGATGTTCCACCCTAAGACTTTCACTGGGTAAATTTTCAAACAGCCCAAGAAGTGAGATATTGATTGCTACTCTCTTGTTACTAAAAAAAAAATAATAATACTTAACAGAAGAATCATTCAAGCTGAAGTCTCAATTTTTACACCAAAGATGACTAACACTTGACCATAACTGTCTTCACAAAAATCTGGGCAGTTACTGCTCACCAAGTATGACTTAATATCTGAGCCTGGTTGTGTCATTAAGTTATTCTCAACTTGACAGGCCACATAAATACTGGGAGTCAGTCAGACCTGACCCATAAGATGAAACTTCTTTACCTTCCCTAGAGTATGTTTTTCTTTGGTTCTCTCCTTCCTTATAATCACAACATCAGCTTCAAAATCGTAGATCGTTTACTTGTTCAGAGATATATGCAGCATGGGGAATCCAATTCTGAAATATACCTTGTGACACAGAACTTGTAGATTCAAAAGACTCTCACAGAAAAATCCTTTGCACATTTTCTTTTGAGGAAAGAGATGGCCTCATAGTTTAGCACTAAAATGATCTAGAGCCATTTCTGGACTTAGTCCTAAAGGAATAATGATAAATATACTTAAAGGTCTATATACACAATATTTATCACATCACTATTTGTGACAGCAAAATGTAGACATCAATCTAACTATACAATAGTAAGAGGAATAATTTTTTATTTTTTTGTACTGGGAACCGAACTCTGGACCTTGTGCTTGCCAAGCAGGTGCTTGTGCCACTGAGCTATATCCCTGGCCCCATAAGGGGAATAATTAAACAGTATAATTCTATGTAAGGTAACACTATATGGCCATTAAAATGAGGTAAAGCAATATAAAGTAATAAAAAGAAACATAGATTAGATTGATAGATGATAGATAGATAGATAGATAGATAGATAGATAGATATAGATAGATGATAGGTAGATAGAAAGATATAGATAGATAGATGGATAGATAGATAGAAAGAAAGATATAGATAGATATAGATAGATATATAGATAGATAGATAGATAGATAGATGGATGGATACAGAGATAAACAGATGTAATTCTATCAAAAGAAAAGTATTGAAAAAAATCACAGACAGAAAACTATAGAGTTATTCATGGGTCCCTGGAGAGAGGAACTTTCAGTTTTTGATTTTTATATTTTTTAAAAACCAGTACTATGGGATATCCATTTGTAGAGATTTTGTCATTAGGATGTGTGCATTCCAGTGGGTATAAATTATACCCACAAAACTGTAAAATAATCATAGAATGAGAGTGGAAATTAATTGAAGTACAGATGGAACAAGAACAGAAGAATGAGAAATATTGAAGGAAGGAGGGGTAAATGGGGGTTCATTAGAATATATGGTTTGTTGTCTGCATGTTTGAAATTCCTACAAGGACATTATTATTTATTTAAGTTATTTTAATTGTACATGTTTATGGGATACAGTGTAATCATTTGATACATTACTATAAACTGATATATCAGGGCAATTAATGTTTCTATAGCCTTGTAGTTACTTTGTGCTTGTAGTCCTTGAGCTTCTCTCTTATAGCTATAGTAAAATATATAATGTTGTTGTAACCTGTATTCAGCCCACTGTGCTGCAGAGTCCTAGAACTTATTACTAAAACTAAAGTTTCCAATAAATAAACAAATAAAAAACACAAAATGGCCCCAGCAAAAGCATTGGTCTATTTTTGTCAAAATAGCCACAAGATTACCACAAGTTGTCTCTTTCAAAACCTTTAAGAAAGAAAAATTGAAACACAGGCAAACTAAAATACCAGCAACAGTTCAGTACACTGTTGATATAAAATTTTAAAGTTGTTATTTGCTATTAATTTAGTGTCATGTGAGGCAACAGGATTTATGTCAAATTGAAGGCCATATATGAATACTTTGAGGGTGAGTGTGAGGTATGTTTGTGTGTGGTATTGGGGACTGAACCAGGGCCTTGAGCTACATCCCTAAACATTATGGTTTGTATCTAAATGTCCCCAGAAAGGCTCACAGGCTTATAGATAGATAGGGCTTTTCTGAGCTGGCTCTACCTCTGGTTTGTGATACTGGGATTAAGGGTGTGTGGTACTAATTAATCCATTGACTGTTTAGTATAGTTCTAGGTGTAGATAATGGGAAGGCCCACCCTAGATGTGGGAGCCACCATCCAAAAAGCTTGTAGCCTGGATGGGATAAAAGGGGAAGTGAAGGCAACTTGCTTCTGCTGTTTGTTGCTTGCTTTCTCTTACCTGTTCTACCAAGGACTGTCTCTCCTCTGCCGTGCCCCTCTGCCATGCCACCGTGCCTTGAAGCCAGCCTCTACAAACTGTGAGCTGAAATAAACCTCTCCTACTTTAACTTTGGGTATCAGGTATTTTGTCCCAGCAACAAGAAAGCAACTAAAACACCAACCTTTTTTAAATTTTGAGACAGAGTCTTGCTAAATTGCCAAGACTCAAATTTGCAATCCAGACTCAGCCACCCAGAGTTCTGGGGTTACAGGGATGTGCCACCACCTGTGGTTCTGAATCTACTTCAGAGAGCGTTGTACCACTTATTGTATCCACGCTCTATCAGAGAACTCAGCTGCCGTCCTTGCTTTCTTGTGTTTTGATTTAGATCCTAGTGAGAAGGACAGGAATGATCCTCCCAGATCTCCGAACAATAAAAAGGACCTAAGTGAGACACATGTACACCTTAGAAAGAAACCTGGACTTGGACTCTTCTGAGAATTTCATTAATGGGGAAAAGAAGGAGAATGTATCTAAGTCATCAAGGAGAACTAAACAGGTAAGAAGCATGATTATAGATGTGGATTCAGGATCTTGTTCTTTGTTTCCTTAGGCTTTGACCCAGGAATAAGGACTTACTGTCAATGGTAAGAAATATTTGTTGCCCTCTCATATCTCTGCACAGTCAATAGGAAGAAAGGGTAGATCCCTACCAAAAAGAGGAGGTAAGGATTACACCTTCTGGTTGCTCCAGGGGAGAAGGAATGCTTCTAGCATCCTGAAGAACCTCGGGATATTGAACCCATCCTGTCCATTCTGGAGAGAGAATATATTTCTGATAGTCATTTTCAATATGTATGACAGTGGGCTTGTCTCTTTCGTTCACTGCCACAGCCTTTTCTGGAATGGTGGGCACTGGGGCTGTCCCTGTAGAACCATATGAGTGTAGTCTGATCCTCTCTAAGGATGGCCAGTCCTTCAGAGGGGAGATTTCCAAATTACTAAGAATTCACGCATCTTTTTGGGAACATACAGGTAAGAGAATAGCCTGCTCATGTGACCATATGGCTGCTCACAGTACAATCCCAGGCATTTATGTCCTGACTGATTATTAATAGTGCACCTTCCTCTTAGCTACTAAATCAGATAATAAATTAAATGGTCAACTTCACTAAAAGTTATTACACTCCAAGCCTAACTTTTATGCTTAAATTCTAACTGCTAGACCATAATTGAATCACAAGCGCACAGTTTATATTGAAAGCCTATGATCTCGAACTGCTTCAGGGCACAGTCTGGTTTGGAAAGCGGTATTTGCAATATGAGGATGACCATCTGACCTGGAGAACAAAATAGAGTGGAGCAGAAGAAAAAATATAGTTAATTCTTTTGAGGCCAAGCGAAAGGACAGCGTCACTAAGAGAAGGTTTTGAGCGAAGGAGGAAAGGTGTTACACACAGGGGGAGGGGACAGTAGAGTGGAGGCACGGGGGTGAGAAATAACACTGAACTTTAGAGGAGGTGAAAGGTGACAAAGACGCCTGAAGTGTGGGGAGCAAGTGGGCAAGTGGGTCTGGACCACTCCGAGCCCTTCTTGTCTGGCTAGGGAGTTTCAGCCTTATCTCGAACTATACCGTGCTGGACTTTTGAAAACACAGAAAACTTTTAAACCTAGATTTATTCTAAAACAAATGCAAAAAGGTTATACAAAAAAAATATTAATATAATTTGAGCATTCATGTATCAGGGAAGTATTATCACATTTCTAAGGACACAGTGTCTCGGATTTACCTTCAAATAGTCCAGGACCAAAAAAGGAAGGGTGAGGATCTTCTGAAAAATAAGGTAGCATGCACATAGGGAAAAGTTGGTGGCTGGTGAACTTAGAAGAGAGGCTTCAGGGGATTGAATTCTTGTATTTTTTACCCTTGATTGAGAAGTATTCATAAGAAGTTAACAAAAATAAAATATGTACTCCCTGGATCTCACCCGAACCTACAAAGTCAGAATCTCTATGTAATACAATGAGCTTTCAGAAACGTTCCCTCTGTTCACATTGGAAATGTTGAATTGGGGAGGGTGGGAGACAGGCTGGAAGTCAGGGCATGATGTGGAATGCAAAGACAATTTTCCAGAGACAGATGAAAAAGAGTTGGACCTAGACCATAGGGTTGGACCTAGACAGTAGAGGTGAAGGAGGAGGATGAACACGAGGTGACTGGGAGGCTATAGGCAAAGCCTTATTTCTGATTAGACGGAGTTGAAGTTAAGAATGACTTATCAGGGACTCAATGTGTCGCCAGTACTGAGATGGGAAACACAGAAGATGCCGACACGAATAATGAAGATTAGAGAACTCACGGTTTCAGTTTTCCAAGTGATAAAAATACTAGAGTCCTCTCTGTTGCAGTATCTTCTCAATATTTCAATACTTTTGCCACATTTCTTATTATTTAGACTCACCTCACGAAGCCAAGTCTATGCAGAGAATAGATTCTCTGTTCCATCTCCCAGGAATAGGTCTTCATTCAGGGTTTTCAGCAGGTCTGTCTTTGAGTTAATTTGATCGGATTCACTGTTTACAGAGGCACTTACCCTTGACCTTCAGGCGTCTCCAGTGTTTTTTGCGTTTTCCTCTCTGCCTTGTCCCTCTACCCTACCAAGTCTTGTCATTAAAGAACAAACAATAGGCCAAGGTTCCCAGTAACCGAACCATAGTGGAATTATTCCTCTCTTCCCTGGAATTGTCCCCTGAGTGTGGAGGTGTGTGTGAACGCACCAAGAGGCTCGGAGACCCCAGGGTTAGCCACATCTGTTTTCTCCGCTTTGTCTTTTTTTTTTTTTTCAGTCACAAGTATCTGAGCCTGAGACATGCCATCTTTTAGGAAATCCAGTTAAATCCCAAGCTTTCAAACAACGAGGTTTAGATTTGCCCAAGGGACATGAGGAAGTAGCTTGGGATTTCTTCTATGTGGAGGCCCTTTCTGAGGTCCTGGGTTTTTCCTGTAATCTCCATGAGCTCTTTGCAGAAAACTGTATTTCTTCCAAGGCTTTCATTTCATCCCTGTCTGAATCTGTCTTCATCTTCCTAATGGCTAATTAAAAAATTACAACCAAGAGCATTACATAGTAAACCCCTTCCCTGCTGTTCTCTGTTTAATTTCTGAGGCCCCGAGCAAAATGTCTTAAGAAGAACTGGAAAGCACCGCCTTTCTGCTTACAGACAGCATGGCAAACAGCGTTCTGGTGGGGAGGCCTTTCTTCTAAGGGGTAGCCCTTCAGAATGGGCTGGGTTTGGACATTATTTATTTCTTATTCTAAAAGGACAAAGTTTAGGGAGGATCAATGCTCCCTACCATTCTGACTTTTCACTTTTGCAAGCTAATTTTGTTGCGTGCATGTGTGTGGGTGTGCATGCTCACATGTATGTCCATTTCTTCTTCCCTCAGTGTCTGGTGATTCCTTTGTACACTGAAGCAACTTATGAGTTTTAACTCCCAATTATTTCTTTTTCATTTCAGTTAAGAGTCTGAGCTTGATGAAAACTCATCCCTAGTCCTGATACACACACTTAAGCTGTGCTCGATTCTATTTGCAAAGAGAGATCTTGGAAGGCAGTATCTAAATAATAATCAACATAGTGCTCTGGTTGGATGTTTTTATATATTATCTTAACACTTTATGACATATTTTAATAGGACAAGGGTTTAAATGCTGGAATCAGACATAGTCAGCTTGGTCTGTTTTAGATTGTTCTTCATCAATTGTTTCTTTTTCTTGTGATTATACAGTTTTGCTTTATCATCCCTTTGATAACAATTTCTGCATGAAAATTGACTTTATATTTCATTTTTCCCGTCTGTTATCTTAGCAGCATTCCTACCCAAACACCCTTTGTGCAGCACTGGCAATATAACTGATCAGGCAAAGCTGTGCTGTAAGAAATCAAAACCATAATAATGTCTTTGGGTTTTGCATTTTAAATACTGCGTTCATTGTTGCGCTGAGGTTTCTGATCCCTTTCCAGACATTACAGAGATTACCTTTGGTAATGCCTATTTCATTGTACTTTGATATAAAATAATGTGTGTCATAAATCATCCAAGTGACTGTCATTAAACAGGAAAGCACCTACTTATGATATGTAACAATTTGCTTTTCTAATTTGAAGAAGATTGAGGCATTGTAATTATGGAAGGTCTTTGTAAATGAAGCTGAAATTCAATATAAAATTGTATTCGTTATGAAATTATAGGTTAGAAATAACCAAATCTTTATTCATTAATTTTACATTATTTTTTGCATGTGCTAAATAAAAATATCCATAGAAGAGATTCCTGAAGTCCTGTACTTTTATTACCATTAATCTGAAAAAGTTATCTTTACTTACCTAAGAAAGGTGCAAGAGAATCGGTTGTGAGTGAGGGTTAATTGGCAATTGTGAATTTAAAAAATTAATATAAGGTGCAAAAATCATTGCCTTAAAATGTTGAGAAAAGACAAAGATAAGGCATAAAAGCACAAGAGGTAGCAAAGGGGCTCCTTAAAATTATTGGTGTGCTTCATATTTTAAAGATTGCTTCCATTTGGAAAGAGAAGAGGGGCTTGGAGCCTTCTCGGCAAAGAACAATTGAAAATTATTGGAGTCCTCCTATTTGAAGGTGATCAGAGCTCTGAACATGGGCCTTGTAGCATGATTTAAAATTATGGGAGCTCTTCAAATTGTTTAAAACATTGATTTTTTATGAAATGGATTCCCACATTTTATTTCTTCGATGATGAGGTAATTACAGCAGCCAGGAAAGTGAGATGCTCCATTCTGAAACCAGTATTTTCTCCCTGGTCCCTTCCCCTCTCTTTCCGTCTGCACACCACCCCCCTCCCTTAATAAGTTTTTTAGTTTCCCTTCTGCTGCGATAGACACATCATTCTTTGTTCTTCCTCATAACTCACTCTGTGACCAAGAAACCAGGAAGTTATTAGGGGTGAGGGGAAGGTCAGGTTGAAAATTCAGATTGATCTAACCTATTCTCGCAGAAGAGCATTTTACCTACCTCGGATCCAAAGCAGAGCACCAAGGCAAGGCAATTCCAATAGGACTTTGAATAATGCTTCATGGAAGAGGAGATTTCAGTAGCTTTTACAGTGAGTGTTAAAAAGATTCCAGGAACTAAGAAGTTATCACTGGTATTTACTTATGGTTACATTTGCCCGCATACACTATACTAACCACACTTTTTTCCTTCTCTGCTCCTAAGTTTTCCATTCTCTCTTTCTCTATTGCTTTATCTACCATTGATTTAAACCTATGAAATGGAAATTCCAAATGTAGTGTGGAGACTGATCAAATTGAAAAGGGGGTCTTGTAGTTGAGAACCCCAGATGTCATTTCTCTCTATATGTCAGACATTGCTTTTATGTAAACACACACACACACACACACACACACACACACACACACACGGAAACTAACAAGGAATGTGATGAGAGATAATAAATTCAAGGACTCCAGTTTAGATAACAAATTCCATTTTTCCAATTCCTGAAAAGAAAAGTCTCCTTCCCTTTGCTCTGTCTTCTTCCTTGTTAGCTAAACTCTTCAGGAAAAGGCAGAAGCAGTGCTCCATGTGCTTTGTAAAAAGCTTTATCACTGTGAGCTGAACATGATATGAGGGTCTTTGTCAGCCTGAACTCACACCTGCCACACACAAGGTTTGTTGGCCTTTTATGCACATCATAGCTTCAGTCTAAATCTAAAGGAACAGGAAAAGCAAGAGAGCAAAGCTGTCCAGATGTTGCTCAGTCTGTGTGGCTGTAAATTTTAAAAGTACCAGCTTTCCATCCAGACTTTACTGCAATGGGAACTATATGAAAATTCCAAGACCTGGTTTATTGAAGTGTCTGGCCATTTCTATATGAATTTTGGAACAGATGTACTGAGGTAGGCAATAAAACTGTGATAATAAGGAACATTTCCATGTCAACTCACCCCGCCATTAATCTAAAATGAGAACCAACACTCAGTGGTGGAAGATGATTTTAGTTATTATTTTTTTAACTCAATAACAGTCATGCAAATTCATCCTTGATCTTAGATTTGGTCAAAATTGAGAGGCATTTTGATATTGACATAATTACTATATGCCCCACTTTATTTTAAACATATTGACAACAGAATTTCATGGTTTTCTTCTTTTAATCAATAAAAGCAATATAGAAACATGATACAGGCCTTTGAATTTATTGTTATAAAAGTTTTATCATTTTATCATTATATGATGCCCAAGAAGCTCCAATTAGGTGCCAAGCATCTCTTCAGAGTTTGAAGTTGGAGGGGTTCCCAAGGCCAATGCTGGCAGCTGAAGTTCACACTCCAAAACCTGGGGGTTTGCTTTGGGTATGCTCCTAGTAGGATCACAAATTTACAGCTCACATCTCTAGATGGAAAAAAGATGCCATCCTGGTGGACTGTTGCTGCTTTCTTGGTCTTAGTCACAGCCCAGCTCTTTGACTTCTCCACTTGAGGATATTCCAAGATGCACTTTGAGGAATAACCCCCGGGGATTGATGCGAAACCATTTGTATTCCTTTCAGGGTTCTGTAAAGAGTACAACGAGAGCTTTGTAACTAATGGCACTCCCTTGAATTCCTCACCATTTTCCACAGCAAGATGGAGTAAATATCAATAGAGAGATTACAGCTGTTAAGATAGAAAGAAAATTTAATTAAACAAAAATGGAATGTGACTTATTTGGGCATACACAGATTCTTAATTCTTTCTCTGCCCTTTGTCTAATGCTCTGTGGTAATTAGAAGTGGATGTATAAGAAAGGATGCACATATTTGATGCTGCCAGAAGTACTACAAGTGACATGGGAAGAGAAAGAAGAATCTGTGAGGAAAAGAAGGAAGTGGAGGTGTGGAAGATGAAGGCCGCAACCTCTGCAGAGACCCTAAAGAAGTGGACTCTGGGAAGCACACGGAGGGCGCGCATATCGCAGAGCACATGTAAGGTACAGTGACTGAGCCGTCCCCCTCTTCAGGCCTCTTTTTTCATCACATTTGGGAAATATTAAAGCTAGGAAGGGCTCATTCACTGTTCTCTGGAATTTCAAAAATTATTTTTCCTCACATCACTCCTTTTTCCAAAGTAGGTCTTTTTGCTTTATATCTTTTCTTTCTTCTTTCATCTTATTTTTTAAAAATATAACATGGTTGCCACTGAGCACTTCATATATTTTCCTATTACTTATTTTGAAAGAACCTATAACCCTAAGAAAGCAGCAAAATGACAAACAGCAGGAGGAAGCAGTAGAGGCAAGGAGAAAAAAAATGTTAGTGACCTTTATTTACAAAGAAAATCAGCACTTTGCTTCAAGCGAGCTTCTTAGAGGCAGAAAGAGAGGCCCAGGGCGCTTACTTTCTACTGTCCTTTTGTTTGTTTGTTGTTTTATTTTTCTTTTGAGATGCTTGGTATATTAAAATGCAATCACGCTCAAAATACACATTTAAAAAATGGTGGTATATGCCAAATATTCACGTTTAACAAACTAATAGTTGTAAAGCACACAGAAATACAATGGCCATATGTTTACATTCATTGGAAGAGAAGATCAAAAGTCCAAGTTGGAGGCTTTCGTGAATGTGAGCCCTAGGACAAATGGCTCATTCCCAGCCTCATCACTGCCCAGCTCCAAAGCCAGACATATGTCTGCCCATGAGTATGCAATGTTTCTTAAGCTTCAAGTTCTGGGGAAAATAAAGGAAGGGAAAGTTCTGGGGAAGATAACATTCAGTACTGTGGGCTGGGTACCTCACTTAAAGCACAATTAGCAAAACAGCTCAAAAAAATACTGATTCTGCTCTTCCCTTTGTTATTTTTCCCATTTCACTTAGATCAGGACTTGGAAGATGAACTTAGGAGAGTATTTGCCAATCATAAATAAAGTTAAGTGAAATACTTCTTGTTTCCAAATACTGGTCTATGTGATGGGAAGATGTGGTCTGGCAGGAAGCGGTGGGCACTTGCATGTGGGATCCTGTGCTCCTTGTTCACAAGGAAGAAAAAAGGGCTACAGCAGTCTTGAATTCCCTGGTGGTCACAGGTTTTATTCAGTCATTCCTTTCTCTTGTTTTCCTGAAGAGATATTGCTGTCTAAAGCTCAAAAGCTAAACTGATGCTTTTCTTTTGACTACTTTATTTTTTATTTTTTATTTTATTTTTTTTTTGTTTTGTTTTGTTTTTCTCCGGTACCGGGAACCGAACTCACGACCTTGCGCTTGCCAGGCAGGCGCTTTTGCCGCTGAGCTAAATCCCCAGCCCCCTATTTTATTTTTTAAAATTGAATTTTATTATGAGAAATTTCAAACATACAGAAAAATAGGGTATAAGGAATGTCCATGCGCTTGTAGCTAATACTCATCTGATGTCAGTGTTTCACGTTAAAGTGCACATGCGCGGAAACGGCTGCAGGATGATGGTCGTGGATGTTCTTGTTTCATGATGATCTTTGATTTGTTCTTGTGTATTCATACCACTACACCTCATATGCCCGCACCCACAGAAAATGTCATGATTGCGTTTTAATCAGGAAAACTGTAGTTACTGCTGTGGAAATGGACATTCAAAGTGAACAAGGTTAGAATGACTCCTAAATTTTTGCTTTCTTCATTCTTGAGACTTGTAAGAAGTTTAAACAGAGAAGTAAAAATCACTGGTTAAGTGCAAAGTAACTTGTTATGCCTAACCACTTGTTCTGAGAGAAGCCTCTGTGTGTGTGTGTGTGTGTGTGTGTGTGTGTGTGTGTACAAAAAGGAAGAAAAAAACTGTCAGAGAAGCAGAAATACCTGTGAAATGACAAGTGAGATTCCTGACTAGATTATCCAGCGCACATCTGGAGGTGAGGTTTTCTTACTATGCAATGACAACGTCAAGTGCAGGTACAACAAAGAATATTTAACAAGGTTACCGAGGTATCTCATCGTATGAAGGAAAGTCATCCAGCTGTGTATCTAGGTTTTCTTTTGATATTATCACCATGTGAAAATATGGTTTCTAGTTAAAAAACCAATGCCAATGATGAAGCAGAACTCACTTGGCCTGGGGAACATTTATTTATGTGCTTAATTGCCAGGATTTGCTAAATACAATAACAGACAGCTTTCGTGGCAGCTGGGAATTGTGTTATCCACTTTCTGTGGATGAAGGAGCTGCCACTGGCGACATTGCTGAATCTCTGCCTGTTTCAGCTTTTTCACCTGTGCGAGCCTAAAGATAATGTTTACACTGTAAATGGCTGACTGCCAGAAATGCTAAAAGGAAAAGGTGATAGGTGACTGTGAACTTAGACGTTTTCCAACCTTAAAAATACTTTATAAAGTGCACTGGGATCCTCGGGACCAAAGAAACACTCCCCAGGTCCTTTTGTGGTTCACCCCACAGAAGGCTCCGGAGGCTGCACTAACCTCAAGAGGCACCCAAACTGTCCAGTTATTCAGAGTCCCATGCTTGCTAATGCTCTCCTTGCACCATTTTGAAATTCTTTATTTTTCAGCAAAGAGTTGGTTCTATATTTTCATTTTGCCCTTGATTTCACAAATCTAGTATCCATTCTTACCCAAAGGTTCTTTAGAGACAAGCTACCATTTCCGTGTTGGTATGACTATTTTACTAAGAGAGGTTCTGGGTGGGCTATTCACATCTAGAGTTTCCCTTACAGCCTGGACTATGAGATGAATACCAGTTTGTCTTAGTCAACAGGTGCTGCTTTAACAAACCACCTTAGGTTGAGTAATTTATAAACAACAGAGATCTACTGGTCATGGTTCTGGAGGCTGGGAAGTCTGAAGCAAAACACCAGCAGATTCAGTGTCTAGTGAGGGCTCATAACATTACATGAAATAAAGCAGACACATGAGCTTAAATGTTACATGGTTTCTCATATATGAATAAAGAGCAAAATAAAAGATAATAAGAAATAGAGGGAAAGATCTTTTGTAAAAGGGAAAGAAAAAAGAGATGGAGGGAGAGGAGGAAAGGGAGTGAAAAAAGAATTAAGGTGTGTTATGCACATGTACCAACTCCCCATGAAGAATATAATCATTATGTACTGCAAATAAGTATTAATAAAAAATACAAATTGGAAAAATAAAATACATAGTGCCTGTTAGCTGCGTCCTCTCGTGGTGGGAGAGGAAAGTGCTAACAAGCTCCCTCAGGCCTCTTTTATAAAGGGACTAATCCCAGTCACCCCCAGAAGTCCTTCATCTTAAAATGGCCACGTTGAGGTTTAGGTGTGATCATATACATTTCACAGGGGAAACAAGCATTCAGCCCATGGCACTAGACTTAAGAGATCTCTGAGACCCAAATCACACATCACAAAAGTGAAAATTCCAAAATATTCTGCGAGTAGAACTTGAGGTCAGATAGACCTCTGAGGAGTTCCTTAAGGAATATCTACCCTGAAAAGTAAAAAGCAGATCTCCTGCAGATTTTTACTTGATTTTACCCCAGTGACGTTTACAGGGCTTCCCCTTCCATTCTACTGCACCACTTCTCAGCACCAAACATTCTAGTTCAACAAGTTTTATAGTCTGAAGTCATCCTGTTTTCCAGTATTGGTTGTGTTATGTTAGAGTTTGAACATACATTGATCTTAACAGAAGTAAGTTTATTTTACGATTTCTTCTAAAGTCAACAGATGGAACAGTACCTATCTTTAAGAAAAATTTTAACACACCCTCTACATCTCAATATGCTGATGAATATGGATTTTACCCTCAGATAATTAGTTGGTTAGGAGCCTGATTTAGTGTTACATGGCAGGAAATGTACGCTGTAGGCAATGAGAATTATGAGCGGTTAGACTGGGATGAAGCAGAGGACCTCTAAGGAATCCACACTTTTATGAAACCTACAAGAATCTTAGCAAATCTATTAAGCATTTGAGCCTGATAGCTCTTGACCACAGTTTCTTAGTCTGTAAAATGTCTGAATTTGTCAATTAACTAGAGAGTTTGGGTTTATTTATTTTATAAGCAGCAGTACCTCAAGTACTGTACCATAAAACTTCTTTTTAAATATTTCCTACCTGCAAATAGGGACAGAGTATGGTTTCCCTCAGTCAACAACTTGTATAGAGCCTGATATAATTAGAACAGGTAAAAAGTAGTTCTACCTTCTTGTGGTCTGGCTCCAATTTAGTACCAACTGAAACAGGTACTGCGTATAAATCGGACAGGTGGAAATCAAAGCATCCATCAAAGCATCCATTTTGAGAGTGAGGCTTAGGTCCATGGAGAGTTGGGCTTCCTAACATTTTACTTCTGTATTAGGGTCATGCTCCCGGGGTCACATGTTCCACCTTCCTGGGGGCATCCTCAGGGCAGGAAGAAGTGGGGAGCAGCACCTTGACATGAAGATAACTCCTCAGGAAAGAACCAGCATGTGGTGGGACGTTCCTGCTGCATTACTTCTCCCCAACTCACTAGCCTGAGAAAATAGTAGACAGAAGGTAGTAAAATAACTGTAGCCATAGAAATTACTCCATATGATGATTAGGAGATAAACATTTCTTTAGCAACAAATATAAGAAAATAGATATTTCTTTTGATTTTAACATATGATAATATAAAAAAGAAATGTCATGTATTCCTATTCTAATGACCAAGAATCAATTTCTTAATGTGAAAGTTAAATCCTCTAAAGAATTTTAAATCTCAAAAATTTTCCAGTTATTTAGGAAGGGAAAAGGCTCACATTGGGGAAGTTTAAATTACCTTAATAGCACATAAAACATTGGACATGTTAATGATATTTTTTACCCATGGGAACAGCTATTAGAACATCTACACAACTACACTATAATAGACTTTTAAAATGTTATACATTTGTGGAAGTCGAAATAGTTTTTTTTTATAATATTCTCCAGTTCGTTATTATAATGGCAATGAACGCACCAAGGATTCCCTGTATCTCCCCATTTACCTGAAGTCAGCTTACTGTGCCAGGTTGACAACTGTGGGCTTGAGTACAGGGATAGAGATGTGGCTATCTTAAAGAACTTTTATAACTTTTGTTACTGGACTTCCTGTCTATCTCCACCCCACCCCTTCCTTAATAAAATCCTTTATTTTGTTGAGACACTAGGAGATTGGGGGGCAGAAGAGATAGAGCTGCCTGGTTGAAATGCTGGCCCTTTAAGGCTGGTGTGTTCAGGATCCCACTCAGGATAATGAGAAATCCAGCAGGGCCCAGAAGTAGAATTCAGCTCTGGTTTGAGTTAAGCTGGCTCTAGGAGATTCCCTTCTTTTACACAGAACACTTTCACAGATGAGAAGCAGAACTGGGCTTTTTATTTCAGGGTTCAAGCTTGATGATATAATAGGACTGAGAAAAAGATAATTCAGTTAGGGAGTCATTTTTAGGGCATCTTGGATGCAAAAAGCATATTGAATAGGGGCAGGGTGGTCTCCCTCGTTTATTCCCAATGTGTGCCCTTATAATGCCAAGGAAAAAGGGGCTCATGACCATGGGCTGAGGTTCTTAGCAAGGACTCATCGTATTTGAGGGAGCTCTTTGCCCATCTTGAGAGGGCGGGAGCCTCTCAGGTGATTTATTGTAATGACAGTGATTATTGTTGGATTATTACAGTCACCATTGGCAGGGTTATAGTTAAAAATTTGGCAGTGTTTGTATAGTAAATGACTATTTTTACAGCTAGGCTATAAAAGTTTATTTAGGTCTGAAATTTGATATACAAGCTCTTCATCCAGGAGTGCTTTCCTTTCAAATAGAATTTTTAAAAATGGTTAATAAAATTGGTCTGTCTAATTTTCCTGAGTTATATGAGTATTTTGGAAAGCTAGAAATGTATCATTTGTACGAGCTTTCTAACACTTCTTTCTCAGTTGGCCTTGAGTTAAAACAAGATGCTATAAAATTTAAATTATTTAAGTTGAGCCTGGACAAATTGAGAAGAAATATTATGTTCAGCACTAGACTCAAGAACAGGAGAGAAGCAGGCAATCTTTACATTTAACTTTAAAAATTCTGTCTGTGGCCCAGGAGAGGAGGCCCTTTTGGAACAATTAGCACTGTGCATTTTCATTATGCATTTTGTACCTCTAAGTACATAATCATCTGCTCATGTCTACCTGATAAATAATGAGATTTTTATTTCACATTTGCATTGTTAATTGCAGTATATTACAGAAATAAGATTCCAAGCATCTGTTATTAATAGAACGTAATTTTTTAAATAACAAGGGCACTTTAAATAGACAAAGAGAAAGCACCCTTTATTGGAAGCCACTCCAATCTGTTGATGGTTTTTTGTTTGGCCCTTAAGGTAGATATGGCAGGAATGGAAGTAAAAATACCGCACGTGTTGAAGCTATCAAGATACACTATACTATGACTCACAGGTGCCGGGTCCTCACTTTGAGAAAGTAGTGACAATTTCTGTAAATAAAAAGCAATAGAGGGGCTGGGGATTTAGCTCAGTGGCAAAGCACCTGCCTGGCAAGCTCAAGGTCGTGAGTTCAATTCCTGGTACCAGAAGAAAAAACAAAACAAACAAAAAAAGAAAAAAAGCAATAGAATCTATTGATGTTCAGAGGGTAAAATCCCACGAGTGACTTCCTAGTGTAGAACAGTTTCTCACCACAATGTGAGAGCTCAGTTTTGAAGAACCAATTCTAGGGGTTCTCGGGAACATTGCTGTCACTAATGAGGAACCACTCAGCTCAGGGCTCACCCTCTGTTCCCACTTCCCCACCTGGGGCCCGATAAAGAGCTGGTGCTGTTAGAACTAAAACTCTAGGAGCCTGGGAATTCTCTATTTGCTCAGTGTCACGGCCCTCTAAACTCACTGAATAAATGGGGTGTAGGAACACTGACCTTTCTACCCTAGAAGGCTATACTAAGAATCAAAGTCCAATGAGTGCCTCTCCCCCTGAAAAAACAGTTGCGTGATCAAAATACAAGTAATCAAGTAATGACTGCCCTCTGGGAGAGGCTTACGTGGAGGTGTCTTTGAAGTCTGTTCTTTTTGGCAATACGTTTTTTACAGCTTTGTTAGCCACTGCAATCAGGGCACAGAACAGTTGTAGCACGAAGGGTGTGGAGCATCATTAAGAAGCTCCCACAAGTTCCTCCTTATTACTCATACCCTCCATCCAGTCCCAACCTGATCTTGTCTCCATCACAAACTTTTGTCACTTTGAAAATGTTATATAAATAGGATCACACAATACATAATCCTTAGAGAGTGATTTTCCATTCAGCATAAAGCTCTTGACATGTACCTAGGATTTTGCTTGTACTAATTATTGATTTCACATTATTACTGGCTAACATTCCATTATACAGATGCTTCTTTTTATTGATTAACTCATCAAAGGATCTTTAGGTTGTTTCTGACTTTTGGTTATTATGCATAAGGTTGCTGTGAGCATTGTTTAAAGATGCATTTTCATTCCTTAGGAGAAACACACAAAAATGTGGTTGCTATTTTTACATGGAAAGTGTATGTTTAACTGCATCAGAAACGGACAAACATTTTCAGAGTGACTATGTCATCTGACACTCCTACCAGCAAAGGATGAAAGATCCAGTTGTTCTGGATCCACATCAGCATTTCATATTATCAGTTTTTCCTTTAGCCACTTGAATAGCTGTACAGAGTTATACAGTATGTCATGGTAGCTTTAATCTGCATTTCTCTGTTGAACAATGATTTGAACATCTTTTTATGTATTCTTTGCCATCTATCTACTCTTTTTGGTGAAGTGTCTCTTCAAGTCATTTGCTCATTTTGAAAATGAGCTTTTGAAGTTTTTTTCTGCATTGTGTCTGCTCTCCCTCTGGCATGTTCATGAGAAACTAGTAATAAATTCAATTGCTCACCAGCTATTGTGAATGTCGGCTGTGCTGGGCTGGGCTGTAACACAACATTCATGGAAAAAGAGTCCTATTATTTTATAATGCAACTTTTCTTGGTTCCCTATTCCAGCCCTCTATTCTAGAACAAGAAAAACAATTTTATTAATTCTGAATGGTGAAAGAAAAGAGAATGTAAAGCTAGGGATGTTTCAAAGGAAAAATGCACACCCAAGGGTATGTTTAAAGAAATGAGGTTAGATTAGAAGTGTGACTTCCATCAAGAAATCAAGATAATCTGATGTATAACTATGACATATAACATGATAATGGATTTAGAGGACGATTAAGTACCATTAAAAATAGAAAAAGAACTGAGAATCTGCCTTATCAAAAAGGAGTACTTCATTCAGTTTTAATATGTCTTCAAAATATTATTTGACTTATAAAGCTTTGTAAGCTTTGACTTACACAGATATTTTCCCATATCTGCATCTTCTTCTTAAATCAAGATACATCTAAAAGTTCTGAGTAAAGTGCACTTTAGTTTTTATGTATGCAAATACAAAGAAACATGTTAAAGTTATTTATGTGAAATAAAATGTATGAAAGTTTTAAATGTAATCAAAGTACAAATCTAATCTTCTTAAATCACATATTTTCTATTAAAGGAAATTCGTTAAATAGGCTACCTTCTCCCCAACATATGTGTTTTCGGCCCCTTTGTTGAAGATCAAATAGGTAAATGTGCTTAGAGATTTTTTTGTGCCCTCTGTCTTGTTCTATTGATCCTTCTGTCTGCCTTTATGCCATTACCATGCCATTTTTATCATTGTTCTGTGTGGTATAATTTGAAGTCAGGCATTGTGATGTCTCCCACTTTGCTGTTTTTGCCCAAGGTTGCTTTTAATATTCTGAATCTTCTGATTCCACACGAATTTTAGGATTGTTTTCTCTAGTTCTGTGAGGAATGCTGTTGCTATTTTGATTAAGATTGTGCTGAATCTGTATATCAGTTTTAGGAGTATGGCCATTTTGACAATATTGATTATGCTTATCCAGAAGCAGGGTACATCTTTCCATTTTCTGGTGCCCTCATTAATCTCCTTTTTCAGAATACTGTAGTTTTTAAGGTGAAGGTCTTTCACTTGCTGGATTAGGTTCATTTCTAGGAGAATAATTTTGCTATTGTGAATGTTGTTGTTTTCCTAATTTATTTTTCAGTGAGTTCATTATTGGTGTAACAAATGCTACTGATTTTTGTATGTTGATTTTGTATATTGCTACATTGCTAGAATTGGTTATTGATTCTAAGAGTTTTTTGGTGGAATTCTTTGAGTCTTCTGTGTAGAGGATCATGTCTTCTGAAAATAATGATAATTTGACTTCGTCCTTTCCTGTATGTATCCCTTTAATATTTTTCTCTTTCCTGATTCTTTTGGCTAATATTTCAAATTAATGTTTAGAGGAAATTCTTTCAGTTTTTCTCCATCACTAGAATGTTGGCTGTTGGTCTGTCACAAATAGCTTTAATCAAGTTTAGGTATGATCCTTCTCTACCCATTTTTCTCAGGATTTTTATCATGAAGTGGTGTTGGATTTTGTCAAAAGCTATTTCTGCATCTGTTGATATGATCAATATGAATTTATTGGAAGATAAAAAATGTAAAACACTTGAAGTTATAGGGGTAGGCAAGGACTTTCTGAACAGAACCTCAGTTTCACAAGAAATAACAGCAAGAATCAACCAGTGGCATTGTAGCAAACAAAAAGGCTTCTGCTTAGCAAGTGAGAAAATTAATAGAAGGAAGAGACAGTCTACAGAATGGGAAAAATTTCTGGCAGCTGTTCCTTAAACACAAGACAAATATCTAGACTCTACAAAGAATGCCAAACAAAATTCGATCATCCAAAATAAAAGACTCAATCAAGAAATGGGCAAATGAAATGAAAAGACATTTCTCAGAAGTACAAACATATGAAAAAATGTTCAACATCTCTGGCCATTGGATAAATGCAAATTAAAACAATGCTAAGTTTTCATCTTACAACAGAAACAATGGCCATCATCAAGAAATAAAAGAATAATAAATGCTGGTATGGCTGTAGTGATAAAGGAACCCTCCTACATTGTTGATGGAAATATAAACCAGTACAACCACTGTAGAAATCAGTATGGAGAGTTATCCCATCACAGTACTAACCAGACCCAACCCTGCAGAGAGTTCTCAAATAACTAAAATCAGAAATTACATTTGACCCAGCTATTCCCGTTGTAAGACACACAAACTTAAATATCATGTGGAATCTCTAGGTATCGTCCTAAAAGAGCTAAAATATCCTACTATTGCAATCCATGCATACCAACGTTTATAGCAGCACAGTTCATAAGAGCTAAATCATGGAAGTAGTCCACATCAACAAGTGAAATTACCCAAAGAAAATATCGTATCTATACATAATGGGATACTACCCTGCTATAAAGATAAATGCAAGACATTTGTAGGAAAATGAATACATCTGGAAAATATAGTGTTGAATGAAATAAATCAGACACACAAGCTAAAATACCATACTGCATTCCTCATTTGAGTAAAGTGAAGTACAAACAAGGAGCAAAATAAAGGCTGGCTAGAAGGAAACAAGGAGATAGATCTTTGGGAGATGAGAAGAGGTCCAGAAGAATGAGGGAAGGAGGAGGGGAAGTAAGATTTAAAATGTGCTATGTATAGATACCAAATATGTACCTACAATGACTCTAAACATGATATATCATAAACATAAATTAAGAATAATAACAACAATAATGAAAATTGAGAAAGAGGATTTAGACGTGTAAGGAAGTAGATGGGAAGGGAAGGAGATTAGAAAAGAATTAAACTGTGTTACACACATGCACCTACACCCTAAAATGAATGGAAACTTCATGTACTACAAACATGTACTCATAAAAATTTTAAAGAGGAAATTTGACTTTTCTAGTATAAGTCCTTTATTTTAAATTTGCTCTGTTAGATCTTGCTATCTGGATTCCCGATTTTGGGTCCCACATTTTAAAGACCCTGTTTGCGTCCAAATTCAAGTGCTTCTCTTTCTCCAAAGAGCATTCTAAAGAATTGAGGACTGCTCAGCTGGGACATGTGCTGGACCATCCCTTTAAAGTCCACTGCAGCTTCCAGAGACCTGGAATTTCTGCCCAAGGGACTGAGTCTGTTCCCACGACCTACATGGGCCTTTGCCTCAGTACCTGGTTCATCTTCATGAAGGATGACTGGGCTTGGGCTATTCACACTGCTAAGCCCAAGGGATGCCAAGGGTGCCTGTTTTGTGCAGTGTGGTTGTGGACTGTTTGTGTGCCTGCTGGTGTGCCCCATACATACAGGGGAGGCTTTCCTGTCCACAAGGGAGTGAAGGATGGAAAGAGATTGAGGCAGAACTCAGGCTGGGGAAGGGTAGAAGGGAAGAAGCAGTTGTGCTCTAGCTCTGGGCCCTGAAAATACCAGGGCCAGGCCTGCTTGTAAGAATGACTGTGCAAGGCTTCCAAAGAAATACCCTCTAGGCTCCAACTCAAAATTCACCTACACCACAAGAGAAATATTTCCATTATTGAATTTGTGTGGTGCATTTCACATCTTAACAGAGACACTCATTCTGACAACTCCTATAATACTTAGTATGTGCTGTGCAGTTTAGAATTTAATTATATTCTATTAAGTACAGTGTACTTTTGTTTTATGGGAGCTTTGCTTTATTTTATTTTGTCTTCAACTAGACTGCAAGTCCCTAGAGACATAAAATAAGACTTATACCTCTGTGTTATGCTCTGGATGTGATTAGCACAATTTTGAATATGGAATAGATAATAAATGCTCACTGTTTGATAGATAGGCCTACAGTGCCTTATAAATATGTCCCACAAGACTTTGGCTAACAGTTTTAAAGCCCAAAGTTGTAAAGAAAAAGCAGGAGAGTTTCAGATACACAAGAAAATGATGTATACTTGAGGAAAGGAGTAGAAAGTCATGGGAGGGCATTTGAGCGTCTGACTTAGTTTGGGAATAAGACGGAAAAAGCAGTTTATGTGAACATTTCCATTCCCCTCAGTCCTGCCCTGAAGGTTCTGTAGGAAGTGATAGGCAGACCCAAGGAGGGTCTAGCAGACAGGGCTGGCTTCAGCTGTGAAAGCAGTGGTAACATATAGAATTTGAGGAGCTGTTGTTTTACAGTAAACACTTTTTTGCACCCAAATCAATAGTATATTAAGAGAATGGTCTTGTGTGTTATCTAGAGAGACATGCCAGGGAAACTGCTTTTGCTGTTAAGATACAAGCAATAGTAGCCTCCTCGGCTTTTTTACCTCCTCAGGCACTACCCTGTATTCTCCTTAAAATTATAATAATCAGTTTGTTCTTTTCAAAATTCGTCTGTCTTCTTTTTCTAAGGTAGATAGGATGGATGCTTTGACAGCTCATGGCTTTAATTTGCTCTATAATGTGGCTTGATTTGATTTGGCCAATTTAGACTCAACTTTTTACAACTGCTTACACATCCAGGTCTACTCTGAGAATAGAGCCAGGCTTCTCATAAATCAGAGGGTCTCAGTGTGTGGTCCTTGGCTCACGGAGACCTTTAAGATTCTTGAAGAGGTCTTTAGAATCTACACCATTTTATAATAAATCTGCTCTTTACCTTCTCACTTTCATTTTCTCACACACATATAATGGGCTGTCAAGAGGCTGTGTGAGGTGATGATGCCATTGCTCTGTTGACTTTTGGACGGCATACTCGCATGTCCTGGATCACGAAAATTTCCCTGGTTTAATCCTTAATATAGCAATTAACAATAGATATAACCTACATAAACTACGCTCTGTGCAGTCTTCTAGCTTTGTGAGTGTAGACAAGGTCCTGGGAGCAGAGTTTAGAGCTGCTGCCTGCAACAGGAACAGCCACCTATATCTGCAATTAATGTTTGCATTTCCCAGAATTCAGTGCAAAGTCACAGGGATCATTAAAAGTTAGAAAGTCAGATTTATGAGGAGAGGTGAAAGGAACTGGGATGGATCAGCCCCGAGAAAAGAAGTTGAAGAGATTCTCTAATAATACTGTTCAGGTATGTGAAGGTTGATGTACAGAACAAGAAGAAATTGGCTTAAAGTGCAGTGGGTGAGATTTAAACTAGTGATAAAGAGGAATTCTCTGACAGGGGCTGTTAAACAGCAGAGTGGGTGACTGACCAGACTTGTGGAATCTCCCTCTCTGGAAGTCTTTTTAAAACAGGATAGATTTCCATCTGTCTGGGATGATTTAAATGTGGCTGTGCCAGAAAGCTAGGTGAATGGATGAGATGGTGTCTTGGGCTCCCCTGCCAGCCCCTTGCTTCTATAATTAACTTGATGAAAGGCACTGTGGTGATTTGCTTGAAGGGTTGAGACAGGAATGTGCTTGCTGATCCCAGGATAGGTCCTGTGTGGGGAAGCCAGAAGTTTGCTTCCTGGCTGGTGGCTATCCATATCATCTAGGAAAATGATTGATGCCTGGAGAAGTCCACTGCAGGTCAGATTTAGAGGGATTAGGCCCTAGGTCACTGCTGAATCTTCCTCATTGTCTAGGAACAGAAAAGGAATTTGGTAGATTGGTTTTAGTCAAATGGATCCTGGAAAATGTCAAATATCAAATGGAGGCATTTGGATATGGAATGTTTGTCGAAAAGAAAATGAAATGCAATTCTTAATTTTATGAAAGGATAATATCAGAATACCTGAGTGGAAAATGTGAGAATAGTGCTCTTTATGAACACTTTTCATTTTACTATTTATGGGAGATTTATTTTTTGCTGCAAAATTAGTAGAATTTCACTCCTTCTAGTTTTCAGAGCATTTTAGAGATTAGAAGTTTAAATTTTCCTGTACTGGGTCTGAGAACCAGAAAACCGGTGACATTCCGAGGTAGTTTGCTTCCTTTGCTTATCATTTGAGTCTGGATAAATAGCTCTAGCCTGAACCAAAACAAGAGGAAGGAAAGAATACAGATGGGCTGGGGTCCTCCTGTTGGATCTTGACACTGAAGACAATAGAAATCAGCGCAACCATCTGGGATAATGGACTAGGTTACAGAATATAAGTGAGATTTTATCTAAGAGTAGGCCCAATCACTATGGTCTCTGCTGACAGTCAAAAAATATTTGGATCACGTACTATCTTGGCTTGGGCTGATTGATAGAAAGCAGAAAAAGAACTTAGTGGAGACCCCCTTGGTACTTTCAGAGACTGCAGGATAGTTTGATCAGATATCATTCAGGAAAACAACCCTGGCAGATAACAGATAACCTCATTGTGGGAAATGATTACCAGCCTCTATCAATCTCCAAAGGATTCCAGGAGGCTACAGACCTCTTTTGACAAACCCTGGTGTTGAAAGAGATGGGAAGACCATGCCTGGGGCAATATAATAAATAAGCATTCAGTCACAGAAAAGAAGAAAGTGGAAGAATTTCAACAAAGCTTTAATACAATAAATCTACTTAATTTTTTAGGTCTATATCAAGCAAATATTCAAAAGACAATATTTCTCAACTTTATTTTGTGACTCAACTTCACAGCCTTTGACAGAGATAGAGAATTCTTTTTTGGAAAGCAAAGATTTACTCTAGCAAGAACTTGCTTACAAGGTGCCCACTAAAGTATCACATCTGGGATTTTTTAAATGAGCAGGACCACTGTCCAACAAAGATATATCCTCATTTCTTCAGACCACCCTTACTACTAAGCCATCTAAAATAACAAAGGTGAGGACAAGCTGCTGGGTAAAATCTTACCACTTTTGGGATATGAAAAGAAACTTTTTTTCTTCCTTGGCAAAGTAAATTGGGGAACATGAAGATCTGAGTAAGTCTTCACGTCTAGAAAAGAACACATAGCTGTTTTGCTTGTGTGTGTGTTTAAAGCCTTGCTGTAAGCCAGCCAAGGGTAGGCTCTGACAGAACTTTGGGTGTACATTAGAAACTGCATAGCTGAATGCTTGGTCTTCTTTTCTTTTATCCAGATTGTTCTTCAAGTGAATATTTCCACTGATGAGATCTTCACTCTTCTCACCCCCAACTATCTTCCAGCTCATGTTTTACCCATTTTCTAAGATTCAGCTCTCATTCCAGGGTAGCCTTCACACTTCCCAGAGTCCCAGCATAACCCACTCACCTCATGACCTTATTCTAAGACATTACTTTTTACTTTGTACTAGGGTTTTTTGTGTGTAGGTCAGTATTCACCATTTAAGTGCATGTTCTTGTAAGGCAGTGGTCAAGTTTCTATTGTTTTCCAGATTGAAACCTTATACCTACTAATTGCTTAATATATTTTTTCTTTTTTATTGTCATATAGGACTTTCTAAATAAAAACCCATTTACATACAAAAAATACCATGAGTGAACAATTGGGATTATATTAAATCAAAACGCCTCTGCACAGCAAAGAAGCAACCAACAGTGAAGAGACAACCTACAGAATGTAGAAAGATGTTTGCCAACTACTTCTGGGACAGAGAACTAATATCTAGAATATATAAGGAACTCAAAAAATGAGGCTCCCCCTCCAAATACTAGACCTAATTTTAAAAATTGGCAATTAAAGGAAGTATATCATTTTCCATTAAAATTTATTGTGGAATGGGATATAATTTAATATTTCTGTTCCAGAAACAGAAAATGATCCAAACGTTAACATATCTTGCTGGAGGGAAAGGAGAGGACATCAAAGTAAAAAGAATTAAGATGTGATATGTGCATGTATCAATTCCTCCTGATGAATGTTATCATTAGGTAGTATGAACATGTGTGAATAAAATGTAAAATTTAATTAAAAATGAAAAATAAATCAGATATATAAATATTTTTAAAGAGTATGTTTATTGGCACTAAAGAGTCAGTTAAACAAAAGAATTTGTGTATTAAAAAATAGGAGTAATGGAGAAACCCATTTCTACATGTATATTTATTTAAATAATTATAATTCAATAGGTCAATGAAAAGAATATACACACATGTATGTGTATTTATTTATGTATGAATGCCAAAAATTAATATCTGTGATTTAGTTTTTCAACCACAAACCACATAAAATCACTAGAACTGAACAAAACATTTCAAATATCAGATTAAAATCCTTGGTGAATACTATCCTGATTTTCATTAGGAAAAAAGAACAAGAGAGAAAAGAACAAATAAAATTACCATTATACTCTTCGAGCAGATTTTCCTTCTTTAAATAAAAAATGTGCTTCAAAAGCCTGATGTGCTTTCTAAATTTTTATCCTAACAGTCACCTACAGAAAAGCATGTAAGGATGATATAAAGATAATATAGTCACTGGTTTTCTTGTCTTTCCACTATTGTTTAGGTGAGAATAGTTACAAATTATTTTCAAGGGAAGAATATGACATTTCCACAGATGGGTATTTTCCCACACAAATGTAAATTGCAGGACAAATAACCTTTTCTTTTCATGAGAAATGGACACTGTAGTTGTACAAAGCATAATTTAAAATTACAAGGAACATGGAAAACACTTTGAATAATTATTGTTGGCGGAGACATAATTGTGTTTAAGTTTCTCCTTTGCCTGTGTACTTATTCTCTCTCTTTTTGATTTCTCAACTAAATTCCTTTTTGGAATCAGGTTTCAAACTGAAATTCCTTTTTACTGTATGTGAATTTAGTTGTGTGACAGTATGTGAAGTACATAGTGGACCAGATTTTTTAAAAGCTTCTTTTGAGAGATTTGTTTCTGTAAAAGCCACTGCAGTGGGTTGCATAGATTTTCTTTACCTAGTTAGAGGCAAAAATCAATGATTCCAATAACTGTATTTTAATGTATGGAACCAAACACTCCAAGCGGGTCCCACAGATTGACAGTGACAAAACTAGGACTCAGTTTTGAGTTATTTCCTATATTCTACTTTAAAAATATTTCGTAGTGATTTGCTTGTTTCTCAGCAAATTCATACCCTTGTAGTGATTGGATTGATCCCAGTATTAGTGAAAAGTACAGAGTCTGTGATATAAAGATCAGATGCTCCAGAAAGATTGACTTGAAAGCATTGCTCATTTTAGCCTTCATTCTTTAGAAAGTCCTGGGAGTAAGTACTTTCAACCTTGATATGAACACGATTCTCAATGCAAAATGGACTCTAAGGTGGGTTAGACCACAATAAAGTGTGTTGAAAGCCATTAGTAATTAAGAGCACGGCTCTGTGCTGATTCGCTTTACGGTGTATTTCATGCTGCTCATGCACAGTAGGTAATACACATGGATTCAGCATAAATTTAATTTTGCACATTAAGTGAAGTGCAATAGATAAATTATGCCTGAAGAGGAGTAACCAGCTGCCATAGCCACTTCAACTAATGTACCCTGGAGGTGCCTGAGCACATCGGTAGTGTCAAAGCACTAATGCATCCTGGATATCTACATGGATACATTTGCTGTGTGGAGTCAGGAGTAGCCTTCTGGCTCCCGGGGGGGAGGGGGGCACGGTGTGGAGAGCTGAGTAAGGGAACTGGTCCAGCTTCCTGGGACCCAGATGCTCCTCTGGATTCTTAAGACTGTTTTACCATGGCTAGCCTCCTCTTGGAGTTTGGTAGAAGAGTCTTAGATAGCACTTTCTCATGACCTGGAGAAGTGAGGAGAGAAAGGTACCCCAAACATCCCCCTCCTGGCTTAGCTGAATGATCTAGAGTCCATAGGAAATGGGAATTCTGCTGGGGATTCAGAAATCGGAAGGATGCCATTACTGCAAAGATGGTTAAATCAGAGGTGCTGGGGGAACACTTACTTTTGAATTCCCTTGCATTCTCAGACCTCATTTCTCAACCTTAATGTTCACTTTATGGTCATTTTTGTATTTAATATATCTACTTCCCTCACAGGGAACTGAAGCAGAACACTTTGAGGATTTTAAGGAAGAAAACAGATCTCCTCTCTGTGGTGAGATCCATTCCTGTGGCCAGGAATGGTGATGACATGCTTTAAGTTATCTGAGAGGAATAAGCAACTACACGTTCCCTTGGAAATGGGGCTCTGATTGTTTTCAGCCAAGCTCTGATAATGGGAGTTTCATCCTCTTGGTCATCCCCTCATGAGGCCTCATGACTGCACCTGTTCCAGGACTGTGCTCTTTCCCACGAGATGGGAAGGAATGCCTCGTCAGTGCCTGTCATCACGTCCTTTTGCCCATTGGAAGCACCCTACTAGGCCTGGCTTTCTTCAAATCGTCCATATGCTAGACCCTTTTTCTGGGGTGGATGGAGTCTACAGGCTGCTTCTGGGTCTTAGAAAAGAGAGCCCAAACACACTGAGTCCTGTAAAAGGGCAGACTAGAAAATCAGAGTGAAATAAAAGTAGTAACTTCTATGTGCCAGACTCCAGTTTAACTACTTGACTTGCCTAATATTTTCTGAGCTTTCATGGAAACCTATAGTTATGTTCATTCTGCAGTGGAGCACACTTAGGTGCTGAGACTCAAGGTAATTGTCCAAGAGAATATGCATCTGGTAAGAAACTGAATCTGCGTTTAAATCTAGATTGCTGGATTTAGGACCCGTGTTCTTCACCACCGCATTATTCTGCCTCATATTGCACTGCACCATACTTTGCCTTTGAGTTGTGATTTTTTTCTTTCAAAAAACCATAGATGTTTTTCCAACTCGTTTTTTTTTGTATAAGTAGAGCAGATTGACTTGTCTTTAAATGAAAACATTCTCTTGAATGGAAACTAAAGAATGCTCTTCCGCAGCCAGTTTATTCATGATGACTCATTCCTGTTCCTTCTGATGTTTTGGAAGAAGATTCTGATACAGAAGGGGAGAGAGCAATAGACTTCTAGCACCCATTAGTTACGTAACTAGCTAATTAGTTGATTTACACAGATCAATCTTACCTTGGAGCTTTCAGATTCTCTTTCTAAAAGAAAAACGTATGAGTATGGGGTTGCTGGTTCCTTTGAAGTCCTTTATCGGCTCAGTTCAAGAAGAGGAAAAAGACACGGGCTGAAGCCCATTTGTATCAGACTGTGAGAGTCCTTCATACCTATCTCTTCCAAGCTCTGTGTTCAGTGACAGCATGTTGGTAGCTAGACATTTGCCATGGCAGGAATACTTCATGAGTACCATACATACTTGCAAACACAAACCATAATTTCATTTTTATTTTTAGAGAACCAGTTGTTAAACATTTACCAGGATGTCACACAGGCTCACAAGCCTTCCAGACCATTTTGGATACTTGGTTGATCTTATTCAATATTCTTTCAGTCTAAGACTTGCAAAAGGAGAAAAAATTCTCATCAGCAGCACAAAACTATAGCATACAAAGTACTACTCACGTGTCAGATTTAACAATGTTGGAAGTAGGCATTATTTATTAGAGTGCATAGCAAAGTTTGTAATATTTATAACACAAAGTAAGTTCCTCACACCTTTCTCCTAAATATGCCCATGGCCTGCACAGAGAAGCAGACATTAAAAATTTTAATGATGAAAGGAGGTGCATATCATTTGTTTGGTAGAGATTAATGCTATGGACAGAACTTTTCTTCATCAGTAAATATTCCTACTTTGTATTCAATTTGCAGTCGATAGGATTTAAAGGGTTGCAAGTTAGGCATTAGAGGGCTCCACAGTTAACTTTATCTAGAATCCCCTACAAGCCCCAAACACATCATTTAACCCATCTTCCTCTAAGTTGGGTAGCCCACATTTTGTTTTTATTGTAGAAAATAGAACCCAACATTAAGCCAAAGGAAAAATTACTGAATGATTGGGAGGCTCAAATAATAGATGGGAAGGTGGAAGAAGCAGGCCTCGAACCTGGGCATTACCACAAACCAGTCCCTTTCTCAGAACTAAATAACCACTGGGAGGGTAGAAGTCACTACCCTTTAGCTCTGCCTCCAATTTCATAGTTTCAGAGCCAATGGCTTGGAGTCAGCCTCTTGCCAGTTTTAGCTGGGAGGAATAGTAGCAGATTGACTTCACATAAAATGGTGGAAAGATGACTCCCCAAAGGAGAATCAGAATGCATTACCAAAATACTGAATATAGACACGATGTGACCAATATCTCATTTACCACTACAACATCCAGTGGGGAAGTCTAGAAACCATTGTCTACATCATAGAAATTTGTAAAATGTTTCAAACTTCTATGATAAAGTTCTGAAGACATTAGTTAGTCATAGGTCAAATAGTGTTGAGCAAGTTTTATTCAAGTTAAAAAATCAGTGTCAAATTTATGCTTAATTTATAGACTATGAGCTTATCTTAACTCCCTTCTTGGTCTATTTTATGCCTTTAACCTGTTTTCTTTTTTGATTTATATTCATTTATAATTTTTGTACCTTAACTATTTTATATTTCCTCCCAAGCTTCCTGGAATCCATTTTACAATAAGGAGTTATATAAATACATAAATGCAGTCATTTCTTAGGATCCTTTTTTAGTTTTAATGTCCTATTGTTCTCATTTGGGCAATTTTGATGCTTCAGTCCACAGGATGCAGCCTCTCAAATTCAAATATAATATCAGAATGATCCTGTCCTGATAGATACTTACACAAAATACAGAGTTGCTTTTTAAATCTTTTTACTTAAATTCACATGCAGAAGAAAGCCATGCCATAGAAGTAAGAAGAATGATAATTATTTCCCGAGAGAACAATAATTTTGCAATAAATTTCAAAAACAGCACGATTTAGCAAATTAAGCTTAGAGCCAAGGATATTAAATAGAGTTAACTTTGTAGAAATAAATTCTAATAGCACAGGCTTCAAACATTACTTTAAATGTGTTCATTTTGTTAAAAAAAAAAAAAAAGCAAGTGAAGGGACCCTTAAAGCCTTCATTTGTGAAGTTGAGTTTTTTTTTTCCTTTGGTGAAGTCTGGATGAGTGAAACGTTTTTCACACCAGGCAGGATATAATGAACATACGCATACACTGTACATTCACTTTATTTTAATATTAATAGACTGCTGACTAAGCAATATTGATAGCAACATCTCCTTCAAAGGAAATGTGCACTTTCCAGCTATGCTTCTGTTCGTTGGCAGCTACACATGGAAACAGTATTTCTTTGATCCTATATTTAGAACTGATATTGTTTATGTTTAAATGGTAAAAATAACTCTTTAAAAACACAGACCATACGGTAATCATAAAGGCACATTCTCACCTTTAGAAAAGTTTATAAGAAATCTTGGGCTGCCTTCCATAGCTGTATCCTTAAGTGCTAAAGCCTCAGAGGGCTTGAATTGAATTGAACTCCTTATGAAAATACTCCCTTTCAATTTTCTCTTCTATGTGTGTGCTCTGGCCTATTGAATTGCTAACTTGACCTTTTTGTTTTAGACCAGAGTTTGCTCAAGAAAATCTTTGTTTTAGTCAGCATTTTGCAAGAGAACAGATTCAATGCAGGACACAATAATTTCCAAGAGTAGCTTACAATATTTGCCTACAGAGTCAAATACAGAAGGATGCCAAAGATCTATCCTTGTGCTAGAGACCCAAAGAATCCAGCTGAGGGCCTGGACCCTAGGGTACTATCCCACACGAGTCCACCAAAGGCCTAGAGAGTCCACAGCAAGGTCTCATGCAAATCCATATCAGGCCAGGGAATCCATGATGGAAGACCGAAGGATTTGTGCCGAGAAGTCCAAGGGCCAGTGCCAGAGACCTCTATGTTCCAGGCTGAAAGGCCAAGGCTGGAACCCAGCGAATCTGTGCAGAGAACTAGGAGAGGATGCCCAAGGACAGGCGAGGATCAAAGCTCCCAGCAGAAGTGACTGTGCCAAAGGCCAGCAGACAACGCCCAAGGCATGGACCAGAGTTCCTTCCAAGAGAACAACAGCCGTGCTTGGGAAGATCAGAGAAGTTTCTCTGAGAGAAATTAGCACGAAATCCTCCCCTCCTGTCCTCCCTTTACCCCGCTCCCCAGAGCCATGCTAACAGCCCAGCTGGGTGTTCCCATCCAAGTTGGCCATCAACGAACTACCACAATCTTAAAGCATCAGCTGAAGAAGAAGGAGAAAGAGGAGAGGTAAAAGGAGGAGAAGAGAATCAAGAAGGAGGGATGGAGAAAGGGGAGGGAGGAAATGACGAGTGAAGGAGGAGGAGGAAAAGAAAAAGAAAGGGAAGAAACGCACAAGTAGAACACATGCACGTCCATATGTCCGTTTCTGATTATCCAGCTTCACTTATCTATCAATCAATTGATCTTTCAGCTTACCTAATAAATTCTGTCTTTTTTTTCTGCTTTAATGTGGAAAACAATTCACAAACAGGCAGACTGATTTTGGCCCTTTCTTGCTGAAGTTAGATGCATTCTCCACAAAGTGCTGATGCTGATCTATTGTCAGACTGCACAACGCTCTCACATTAATATTAACCATTTCCTCTAATGTGCCTCACTTACTTTTAAAAGAAACTGTTACTTTTATGGTGGTTTCTAAGTCAAAAATGAAAAATTTTAAGATCTCTGAAGCATACGGGAAATCAACACAATCATGTCATTGGCTTTTGCAGGTACTAATGAAGTAATTTTGAGACTTGGAGAAAATGTAGTTGGGTCTAAATTGAAGTACATTCCACCCTCACAATGCATCTCATTAAAAAATTGACCAAACTCTCACCAACGTTGCTGTGTAGTGTAGGTCATTACTAGAATGTCTCTGTACTTGTGCTTATCAATAACATATATTCTATTTATACACAGAATTTTTTGTAGAAGAAAACCACCTCTGTCTAATCTAGTTAAAACTTGAAATTTACGCATTGGTAGTCAGCTAGTTTGCTGAGAAATGAAAGAAGGTAAAGTTCTTAGTATGCTGTTTTTGTTTTGTTTTGTTTTCAGATGGTATCAAAAGTGTGACTGTGTGACTTAGTAATCAGAGATGAAGTATTCATAAAAGTGTCTGGCTGAATGCTTTCTTTGATTGCTGCTGATTAATCAAATCTCTTTCGGATAACCTTGGGCTCCAAACTCAAATTCACTCCAAATTTGCTTCTACAATTCCACATGAATCAGATCTGTGATCTTGCCAAACCACCTGAAAAGAATTATTTTCCTTGCACACAAAAAATAATTGTCAGTTCTTTAAAGTTCAGACTGTAAAGATTTGAATAATTAAAACCTTTTCTACACCTTGGTAGCACTCCCAAAGGTTAAATACATTTCTGTGCTAGCATCTAGGCAATAATTATGGAAGAGGGAATGAAATTCTCCTCAGAAAAGACAGAGAAACCAAATAGTTATTTGCGCCTGCAAATCCTTTTGGGTCAAAAGAACCACCAAGATAATAAATTGTTTTGCTAAAAACAGGAAGTTTGGCAAAGATGCAAAAGTACAGCTAAACTTTGGCTAGGCAACCCAAAACATTGTGTTCTTCTTTGAAAGTATTTCCAGCAAGGAAAAAAAAGTAGAGTGCCTTGAATACATAGTTGAAGGAACAGTGGAGGCATCTGGCAACATGAACTGCTTGCCAAGCTTGTGGTTGTGCTGCGCTTGCGGAAGGAGAGATGTGCCAGTTCTCAGTGACTTATGTCATGCACAGCTGGAAAGCCATGCATAAATAGGACCTGGAGTGTTGTTGCAAAGACCTAAAAGATGGGTGCGAATGTTCCTCTCCCCTATCCTGTCTCTTCACCCAAACCATAAAAAAAATTACATAAAAGAAAAAGATTTATTTAGAGTTTAGATAGAATACTGGCCACTTTGGATTGCTCGGGGAAACCTGTTTCTAGGCAGGACACATTCTGGAAGTTGTTAGTGTCCCCCTCCTCCACTCCCCTCAAATTCTTTGTACTCACTGCTGCCAGCTTTATTAATATGACTGTGATTATATGGCATCTGCTTTGGACATAGCCAACTGGGTTGTGATTTCCACTTTGGTCCATCAGTCTGGAAAGACTTCAAAATGTGGGTCAGAAAAATAAAGAAATTAACCAGGGATGTCTGGAAAGGAGAGTATTGTGCCTCTGTCAACTGGGGCTGCAGGGAACCCTGGGATGTCTGGATTGGATGAGAAACATTGTTTTCCGGGCTTGTAGGGTGTCATCCAGCTGGCACCGGCAATGAGACTTTTTTTATTCTTGGTCTGCACTGGGCGATTTTGCTTGTAGTTTTGAACTTAGGATCCTAGGAAAGAAACTTCACACTTCAGTACACGCCCCTTATTTGAGACTGGAGGCAGTTGTTCTCCTCTTTCAGTCGCTTACTTGCATAGCAGGGGAAGGAGGCAGAGCATCCCTCACAGGTCAGCAAATAGCACCTTAGCACAAGGACCTCGGGTCCTGTTCTGGGGAGCAAGCACAGCCCCTTTCTTCCTTCTTGTGAGATGACTTTCCCCTATCATCTTGTCTATTGTTGTCTACTCTTTATTAGTTTCATCTTTGAAGCAATCTTGATTATAATGTCAAGCTAATTTCTCCTGGGGGGAACATGCAGGAGGCCACTGGCCTCCCACAGTCATGGAGTGAGGCTACAGGATGTAGCTCCCCAGCTTATCACCAAGACAGCTCTGTCTGTCCAAGCTATGGTCTCTTCTGTCAGTTAGTCCTAAAAATGGTGCCTATCTCAAAATGAAATTAAGAAAAATAAATAAATATAAGTAAAGTCTTGGCCTATAATTCTGGATTGTGTGAATCAGTATGTGATCAGCAAATATTAGTTGCTATAAGGACAGAGAATTCATGGCGTGACTCCCATCTAGAAATCAGGTTAGCAAGCTCTTAGATTTTCCAGCTTGGAGTTTTTCCTTTATAGGAATAATGGTACCTGCCCTGAGATTGTCATATTTAAAAATTACAGAAATACATGGTTTTTACGTGTTGATGACAAAATAACTGGCTGTTTATTATACAGATTTTGAGGAGAGGAAAAAATAAAAACTAAAAAACTTTAATTTACCATCTAAACATGGTCACTATTTGTATGTGGAATTAGTTCTTTCCAGTCTTTTTACTATGGCTTGGTTTTAAATTATTAAACTGGAACATTATTATATATTGTGGTTAAGCTTAATTGTAAACTCCATTGGCTTGGGAGCTGCCCAGGGGTTTAGTAAAGCACTCTGGGGTGTCTGACTGAGTTGTGGAGGCAAGACCTCAGGTACTACATAGATTTGATTCCTGGCCACTTCCTTTCTGATGCTGTTCCCTAGCTTTGCTTTCCAGCTGCTTTGAACTAAGCTCCACCACGCCCTTCCTTTGTGATGTTACTGCCTGAGAGCCAGCTGAGCATGCTCTAAATCCCCTGAAACTGTAAGTCAAATAAACTTCTTCTCCTTTAAATTGTGAGTGTCAGGTAATTTGTTCCAGTGATGACAAAGCTAGTACAGAAAGTTGGACTGAGAATGGAGCTATGGTTGTGACTAATAACCGTGTGGTTCAGAAGCCTTTGGAACTGGTTTTTGGGAGGAGTAGTCTAGAAAAGCATACAGTCCTGAAACCAGAGCCTAATGGGTGAGTCTGGTCAGAGCTCAGAGAACAGGAATGCTGATAGAAATGGAGACAGTAAAGACCAGACTCAGGAGGGCTCAGTTAGGAACAAAGATTATATTGAAAGTAGACTTGACACCATGTGTGTTACATTCTGGTAAAAAAGAGAAATATACATTGTTTTCATATTCTAAGACTTTATGGAAAGCTAACATTAAGAAGTATGGGCTAATTAATATGGCAAAGGAAATTTAAAAACAATTTAATATTCAAGCTGTGGCATGGGAACTGCTGGCTACTCTGAGTCAAATTTATAGTCAAGGCAAAAAGTAAAGCATGTGGTGGCACACAGCTGTAATTCCAACACTCAGGAGCCTGAGGCAGGAGGATCTCCAAGAGTTTGAGGCCCGTCTGGGTTACATAACCAAGTTCAAGGCATCCTGCACTACATAGCCAGACCTTGTATCAAATGTCTCAAAAAAATAAACAAACAAAAGAAGAAAAGCAGAGCAGGTAGTTTTGAAGTCTTTAATACTGATCCACAAGGAACAATATTGATCCATAAGGAACAATGTGTAAAGTTGTAACTTAAGGACATAGCATTGCTGAAGAGATTAGCATCACTAAAAAGAGACAAATATTTTGTACAAAGACAAGAATCAAATGCTTTGCGGGTGTCTTAGAAAGGAGCAAGACTCTACCCATCTCTGGATCAAGGCTGCAAAAGTGCAAACTTCTCATTTGACTAGATAGTTCTTGGGAACTCTGCACAAGAAGGGCCACCTAGAAAATTGGTTTCCTAGGTTTCATTACATTGTGCTCAACTATCCAGGCAATCAGAGGCCACTGTAGCCATGGTAGAAGGGGCCCTGGTTACTGCTTGTGCTAGCAGTAGACCTGGCATCATCCAGATGATACTGGTTTTACTGGGGAACAAAATGCAATGTTTGGGTGGTGTCTTGGTTACTTTTCTCTCATTGCTGAGACAAAATACCTGACACCCAAATTAAGGAAGGAAAGATTTATTTAGTTCACAGTTTGTGGAGGTTTCAGTCTAAACTTGGCTGCCTCCAAGGCAGAGTGGCACATGGCAGAGGGCAACAGTTCATGGAGGCGGAACAGCAAAAGCAACAAAATCAAAATGGAGAGCAGGTGGGGAGAGCAAGCCTCTTTCCCTCCCTTACATTGTATGCAAACTGTCTGCCCCAGGGTCAGGTGTAGTGCTCACACCCATAATCCCAGCATTGGACTATAGATCAATCATAAATCTAGAAGCTCGCCCCATGACTGCATGAGGATTTGGGGGGGGGGACATGCAGGCACAAACCATAACAGGTGGCTTCCACACAGATTTCAAAGGAGGACCTAAGGAACTAGGTAAAAAGCCTCCAAGAGGGCAGTGTGTGAAACTGTGCACGTGAAACCAAAGGTGTGGAGACCCAATACAATTGGAGATGCCAGGAATATGGAATGTCTGCTGCAGAAACCTGCAGGTTTGAGTCAAGTCAGTAAGAGAGAGGCCACATAGGCAGTAACCAGCAAGGTTATAAGGATGGAGACACTTCAGCCCTCTGGAATTTATATCTTACCACCATGTGCCCCAGACATGGAGCTACAGGATTTAGTGTTTGCTCTGCTGTGTTTTAGTATTGATCCTTCTCTATTCCCCCATTCCACCCTTTTGGAATGGTAATATTTACCACATGCTTTTGGATTTTGGAATTAAGTCACTTGCTTTTAGAATTTTACAGAGGTTCACTACTAAGATCTTCCCTTCAGTCTCAGAGGAGATTTGGACTCGGACTTTTAAGAAAAGCTGGAACTGTTGAATCTTTGATGAAGAGATTATTGCCTCTTTTGACTGTAGGAAATGTAGCTGAACCACGTTACGTTCAGTTATTGTCTTGTTGTTGTGCTTAAGAAGATGTGTTTGGTGTCTAGTTTGCAAGGGGTAGAATGTGACAGCTTAATTTAATTGTTAACTTCATGAGCTTCAGAGTTGCCTCAGGATTCAGAAAGCTCACTTCCGGTATGTCTGAGTGGTTCATGAAGGCATGACCTTCGGTATTATATCTTGTCCCTGGGCCCTGCCTGTCTGGTGCTGCTCCCCTGCTCCGCTTCCCCACTACCTTGCATCAAGCAGCTTTGCTCTGCTGCACCCTTCCAGCATAATAGTCTTGCCTCGGAGCCAGCAGACTGGAAGCTGAATCCTCTGAAACTGTGACCCAAATAGATCTGTCCTTTCTGTTATGAGCATCTGGTGATTTGTCCTACAACAGGAAAGCTGACTAATACATCTTCCCTGATCTTTTTACCATATGTTATTTCCTGCTTGAAAATGCTTAAAACATTATTTGAAGGGTTTTTATAACACTGGAAGGAAGAGATTTTCTTCTTTTCTTTCAACATCACAATAAACATCTTTGTCTGCATTTGTGTTTTATTTTATTTTTTGTCTTTTTGAGACAGGGTTTCGCTATGCAGTTCAGGCTGGACTTGAACTCACTTTGTAGCCCAGGCTGTTCTCGAACTCACAACAACCTTCCTGCCTCAGCCTCCTGAGTGCTGGGATTACAGATGTGTGCCACCAAGCCTGGCTCTTTTGTCTGCATTTGTATTTGTGGAGGGTAGGGTTATTTTATTTTCCTAAAACATCTTTTTAAGAGCTCTTGATAAATGAGGGTTACACTTTTAAATTATGAGGGATTTACTATGGGGTGACAAATCTCAACACATCATAAAATAGGGAACACTAAATGTGTACATTGCATGGATTGGTATGGTATTTATCTATATACCAGTATTTGTGGACTAGTATGTCTATCTATCTATTTATCTGTGTTTAGTGCATGCATCTGTTTGTATATGTATGTATCTACACTGAACAAGATAAGAAGAGAGAAGAATTCTGCTGGTCATACATTCCCACCTCACAAACCTTGAACTGGTTTTGATCTCCCTCCAGGAGAATGTGATGCTGGAACATGAAAGAGTTACCTTTAGGGTTGACTTAGTGGATTTGCATGTGTGAGGAGCACCACCTGGGGGTCCAGAGTGGCTTGTGGAGGAGAAATGCTGCCTCTGCTTTTGAGTGGACCCTGCTCCACACTTGCCCTGGAGGACTGACAGCCAGGGCTTCCTCCGCAGACAGTATCCTGCCTACACAAGGCCATTTTCACAGCTAGCTCTGGCAATAGTACAATCTGCATGGCTTCTGGGGATGACTTCAAGAATGGAGTTCCAACAAAGAAGGGAGCTTGCTCAGTAAGAAGTGATCAGAGCAAACTGGCTCATGAATACTTGTGGAATAACTCTAGGGGAAGTGGCAAGCCCCCAGACAAAATTGTTAAGGTTACTGCAGAGACTGGCCTTTCTGTTTCGGCTGAGGGGGAATTTAGCTAGTGAGAGGTGGGTTTAACTGCTAATGTAACTTTATGTGTATCCACAGCCTGGCCAAGCTGGGGGTGGCTGACTTTTGTATATACAGGGCCCTATTCAACGAGCTGTGGAAAATGGAGCAGGAACTCAGAAAAGGGGAAAATGTGATTAAAGGGGAAAAATGAAGCCATGCAAATCTAGTCTTAAGAAACCAGGGCCTGGAGCCAAGAAAGGTTCCTGAGAGTTACAGAACGTGCAGGCTGGAAGAAACAGCAGAGGTCTTCCAACCCTGCAGTTTACAGAGCCAGCTGTGTGGGCCCAGGAGTTGTCACGCAGAAGTCTGTGAGCTTATCAGGAGGCACTTGTTCTTCTGCCTAGCTGTGCCTCTCTTCTCCCGTGCTCTAAAGGGGAGGCCAATGCTTGAGTGTTATTCCCCAGGAATAGCTCTCCAGAGTGGTCATTTGACCCCTGCAGGGATCTTTCTACAGTTTGAGTCCCCGGGCTACAGCCTGCTTCACTGACACCAGGATCTCTGAGAGTAGTACTCGGCATCAGTACGGGGCAAAGCTCCCCAGAGGATTCCAGAGGACCCCATGGGAAAAGAGTGGCATGTCACTGCGCTCAGCATCATGGACCTGGTTTTCCTGGAGCATTTCCACCTTGTCACCTGCACTGCTGCTCCTTCTGTGAGGTGGTGGCTACAGTTTGTCAATCCAAAATCAGAGGCTCTACCAAGTCTTCAGTTGCAGAACCTGACAGTCTAAATAAAGATACAGACATTACATTAGAATAGCTGTATACTTAAGCACACTGTTTCTTGTCATTCTTTCTCAACACTCTGTCTCCAAGATTCTCACTCCCTCTTCATCGCTTTTGAAAACGAAAAGAAAGAGCAATGAAAATGAGCAGCCTTAATGTCCCTGGTGTTTTGAGCTTTCTGCTGGTTTGGGTTATGACTGCAGCACAGGACCCTAACTCACTTTGGATAGAGTCCTCCTCACTCTTGGGCACTGCACCAGCTTTGTCACAGCACCCATAACCTTTGACAAGGCCTCGTTGTGGCAACACAGTGTAATGCTTATGACGTCACACCCTGTGGGGTTTGGTCTCAGACAAGTGTTACAGCTGAAAGAACCCAGTCCGTGCAATGAGAACTAATTTCAAAAAATAAATCAAGTCCTCACTCTTGAAATGTTGTATGTTAGTGGAAACCTAGGGCTGACCCTTCTCAATTCTGCCTTCTTTCTTCCTCACCCATCGTTGCTGCCCACTGTGATAGCTTTGCAAAACACTCCCTCAGAGTCGAAGGGAAGAGAGCCATGAGCACACCTGTTCGATCCTTCTGCCCAGAAGTCATTCTGAGGCTGCTTCGACTAAGAACAAGTCACGGATGGCAGTCTCAGGTCACTGGTGGGAGATTGGGAGTGAGAGGGTGTGATGAGGTGCTGTTTGCTGGGAAGCAGAGAGCTGGTTTGGGCAACCTTATTTTGTTATTCACCACTGGAGATTCCCCTTCACCTTACCATCCAACATGGAAAGCTTCTTTGGCAGTGTCTCACCTCAGGCTCTCTGAATATCACTGTCTTCAACCTAGCTGATCATAAAATGCAAGTTCCATTAGGTTCCCTGATATTAGAAATAGGACAAGTGAACTGGATTAAATGTTTCCTCGGAGTTTTCCCAAAAATGAGGAGAGTTCTCTTTTCCTTTTGATTCATTTATTGTCCCGCTTTTTTCCTTTATTGTAACACTTGAGGTCAAAGCAAAAGGAGTCCAGAGAAAGATCCACTGTCACAATGTAATTTGATGGACAGAAAGTTCCAGCCTCCTCTGCAAATGCTGAAGGTATCCTGCAGTATGATGTGGGCCAGGCTTGCAAGAATGTTTGAAGCACTCTTTGAAGTAACTCAGGGTAGAAGCCACTGCAAAAACAGGCAGCAGGTACTTTAGATAAAGAAGAAGGGCTTGTTGCAGCTTCTTAAAAACCCACTGGATTGCTGGGCAGGAAAGTATGCATGAAAATATACCCCAAGCATATCAGTCATGTGAGTATGAAAAAGAGGGCACCGAGCTGCTCGTGCCTTTTTCATACACCATGTATGAACATCAGTTTCAGGCTTCTGGGATTTGCTCTTACTCTGCACCACTGACAGTACCCTCAGCATCATAGTAGGCACCTGAGAATTTGCAAAGTTACTCAGGGAGGCCCAAAGACACAGGCCGTAGGAATGGAAGGAAGCAGGGAATTTTAAACCACATAGATTTGTTCTCTACTAGACAAATCATTCAGTTAAATGGGAAAAAAAATGGATTTTAGAACCAGAATGACCTGGGCTCACACATAATTCATTCACCACCTAAACTCAAAACCCTAAATTCTTGCATTTGTCCCTGATGCATATTAATTATTAATCATTTCCCCTACTTTATCCAGTCATTGGAGGAGCAAATGAGTCAATGTTTGCAGTGTTCAGGAATGGTGCCTGACTCACAGTAAATGCCCAATGAACTTCACAATTCTGTCCTTCCTCAGACGCACAGATGCACACCCCTGGAATAATTTTCAAGGAGTTTTTTCAAAGGATCCATTGCTTTTGTTTTGAAACAACAATCACTAACAGGCATACATAATGAATGCACAGAGTCAACTTCTTTCTAAACTATTGTTCAACACTTAATCTGTAAATAAATAATGACTGTGAGTGGTCTTCACTGGGAGAACATGAAAGCAAAATAACTCTGCTGCCCTCACCGAGAATGCAGAGAAACTGGGAAAACAAGACCCAAGTAGTCCACATTCAAAGACGAAGAATAAAGACATTAGAGTCTTATCACTGTCAAGGTTAAATATTATGGCTTTCAAATATGCTATTAGTCTCCAAAAGACCTCTGGTTCCCACTCTCTTCTTGTGTGGAGTTTCTTTTTCTCTGGTTGCCTCACTGCTGTTGGTAATACCATTGCCACTGCAAGAATTGCTGACTCAGCTGTTATTTCTCAGCCTTACAAGGCTGAGGTTGAGGATTCCAACTGCCTGGCACCAGCAGCTCTCTGCTGGGAACTGCTCTCCACACTCCCACCCCAATCTGCTCCAGGTAGATGTTACATGCAGCCCCTGTTTCAATCCACTTTACTCTTAGACAGTAATGTTAATGATCACCAGCTTGATGGATGTAGCACTCACCCCCATAATCCCAGCATTGGACCATGGATCAATCATAAACTCTAGAATCCCACCCCATGACTGTATGAAGCTTTGAGGGGACATCTAGACACTAACCATAACAGTGCTATTTTACATAATAATTGCAATTTGGGGTGTTTAATGTGGGTTAATTTACTGCCTGGGGTGGAGTCAGTTTTACCCTTCCACTTGGCCTCCTTCTCAACTTTATGTGTCCCAGGATGTGGTGTAACAATTTTCCATTGAGACCTACATTTGAGAGCCCTGCTTTTCCTTATTCTGGGATCCCTTCTCTTTTTCCCAAAGCCTTGCTACAGTATTTAAACCCCTATATTAGTTTAAGGGGTTACTCTTAATCCTGACATGAAAGAAACCCTACCACCAGCCTCAAATTATTCAGTACTTTTTCCCCCAAGTAACATGGAATCTTTACACAGGTAAAGGGCCAGCACAGCCTGCTTGGCCCCTCAGAGGTCTAAGAATGGAAGTAAAGATCAGATATGTTTGAGAGCCTCACTAAATCTAAGAACTAAAGCTATGCTTTCATGAAGAAAATGCAAACAAGTACTCTTGGAGTTCTAAGAAAGAGCTTTTGAATTCTGTAAGGTGAGCATCAATTTCTAGCAGTCTAGGGCCTGGCTATGACAACTGTGGCCTCACAGGAGTTGCTCTTGGCTGGACTTTCCTGGCATAATGTAGAGGTACATGGAAGTGTTCATTCTGACTAAAGAAATACTACACATGGAGTCTAGTTCACCTCTCTGTATAGATCTCAAATGGGCAAGAACAGAGGGGAAGGGAAGATTTTGGTGATTTTGGGGGAGTTAGAGATGTCCAATGGAAAGTAGGCAAAGAGTTCTCTGGAAAATCAAAATGAACAAAAATGGGAAAGGAAAAAGAATGTAGAGGAGTTAATAGAGAGAAAAGAGAAATATAAAAACAGTGGCTGCTATTGTGAAGGGTGTGGTTTCCCTAATTTCTCTCTCAGTGAGTTTGTTGTTTGTGTACAGGAATGCTGTTTATTTTTGAGTATTGACTTTGTATTCAGCTATGCTACTGAATTTGTTTATTAACTCTAGGAGTCTTTTGGTGGGGTTTTGGGGGTCTTCTATGTAGAGTATCATGTCAGTTGTGAATAATGATAGTTTAACTTCTTTCTTTCCTATCCTTATTGTTTTTATTTCTCTCTCTTGTCTAATTGCTCTGGCTAGTGTTTCCAGAACCATATTAGAAATTTTATACCATTGTTTTTTTCTTTTCTTTAAAAAAATAATAAATTCAGATGGCAAGAATATAAAAAAAAAAGAACAGTGGCTAAGGAAGATAATGAAGGGTGGAGAGAAAACCACAGAAAAAATCCTTGCTCAGGTCTCTTACATTAAAAATCTTCAATCAACTGTGAAGCACAGTGAACATTCTAAAATCATCTTGTCTCAAGTGTTTTATTTTTTGGTACTTAAAAGTAGATTCTAACGGAGCTAGAGCATAAGAGTGGTTATGGGGGCAGAACCATGCTATAAGTAATATCACTGCCATCCTGTCTAGAGCCTGGCTCTCCAAATATTCCAACTTATATCTGATAGAAATAAAAATTTGCCTGATTCTTCACTCTGATCTTCTCCCTGACCCCCACTGAAATGCCTTCTATAGGTTTTTGCCATATTATAAGACTGATTCACTTAAAGTAATTGGTTTAAAATATATCATTGATCTTAGTAAGTCTTTTAAAGTCTATGACATTTCTTGACCCAAAAAGGTCAACTTTTGTTCCTAAAGAAGAAATGCTTATCTCTAAAGGTTTGACTGATTTTATTCAAATAGCAACACAATTCCTTCTTGTACTTTATAAGACATCTTTGTCTTTAGTTCTATAAGGTCTCCAAACTCCTTAGACCCTTAGGACATATGAGAGCATCATTCTCCATTTCCCATGGTGGCCTCATATTCACTAGGCACTCTATGACAAGGAGGGTGGCACGAACTTCTGGTGATGGGGCACCTGCTGCTTTGGAGCCTTGTACTAAAACCTGCATCTTCTGTGCTTTTCTGGGCAAGAGAGAAAAATGTGAATAGGAGGTTACCTTGGGAGTCAGCCCAGTGTCTGGCTTCTTGATTAATTTTAAACCTAGTGTATAAATATGGAGTGTAAAAGCTAAGTAATTGTTGGACCACTTGTTAAACAATTAATAAAGCAAGGACAATGACATTTAAGCCATGAATTTGATATTCAGGGTTTAATTCCTTTCAGTGTTCCTGGGTCTTCACCTGCATGCACTCCATGATCGCTCTGTCTGCCCTGTATTCATCTCTGCCCACAACCAAGGCCACCATCAGCTAGCCAATGACTCTTCCTGGACTTTTCTACTCTGATGCTCTTATAAAAGCCCAAACTCTATCTTCTACCATGATTGGTCCCATTGTGGTCCTGATTTACTTCTTACCACGTATCCAAAGTTCCTCCTGCGTGGAAGTAGTACATCAACACTTCTTAAAGTCCGTGTGATTTTGAACATGTCGTTGAACCCTCTTGGAACTTCACTGTATGCTGTCCTTGTTTTCTTCTGGGGAATGGGGTGGTTGGGAAGAACTGATGACATCATGTATGAAAGGGCTTCATAAGTTATAAAATGCTGCATTGACATGTCAGTGTCAGGCCTGCTTCTAACCTGTACGATATCTGAGGCAAGAGAATAAATGGAGACCACATACCATATGTCTTCATCTCTGAAAGTTACTAAGCTTTGCTAAGTAAAAACGTCAGTCTTCCTCCATTGACAAACACATGCACATAAATGATTAGTTTAAATTTAGAATGTTGGTCACTGTGGAATCTTATGCTGAACTGTGATTCCACCCCCACCAGTTCTTCCCTTCTCTTTCTATTTGACATAGCAGAAATGACCAAGACATATGTTGGGTATTTTAGTTTACGGTTCACACTCTATCTGCACCCTTCCCCAGGAGGCTGCTTCTTGGGTACACCCATGGCCTAAGGTGTGCAAGGACCCAGAACAGGGAAGTAGGGATAAGAAGCCAAGTTTTTTAAATCATTAAATATGAATTTTACTTCAGTGATTTTATTTTTGTATATTTCTGGAATTTCAAACAACAAGTTCATTTTCTCTGATCCTTTTCTTCTTTTCACAGTTTTGGTTTCTGCTGTAAACAAGCTACAGTTGAAACACAATTGAAGCCTGTTATAGTTTCAATGCAAAGTACTACTCAGTGATGAGCAGTTAATAATGCTATTGCTTCAGTTATTATATTTGGTTAATAGCCTGTCCTGAGAATACATACAGGGTTTTTCATATATAATTTTAAATTTACCTAGAGACTGCTTATTCCCTTATCAGATATTAAGTGGCTTGCTCTCTATGGTGTAGCGGTTTAAAATCCAAAATGTACAGGAAGACATAAGTGTAAGGGAAGTATTGATCTGACTCAATTGAACATTTGCCTGCTCTAGAGGGACATATCACCACATTAGTAAGACCTGGAAGATTGTTTCTTAACTGGAGTTTGCAACTTTGAAAATGAAAGATCATTTTTAATTGCTCCTTTTAGAAGTTTTACCTTGGCAATATCAGTCCCTTGCTTTCTTACATCATATTATGCTTTAGATCTAAAATGTTCTCCCAAACTCTCATGTGTTCAGAGGTGGGCTTTGGAAGGTGATTGGATCGTATGAGTTCTCACCTTGTCAGCAGATTGGCCCATTGATGGGATCATAAACTGATGGAATTATTGGAATGTGAAAAGGAAGTAACAGACCATGAGGTTGTGACCTTGGAGACCATATCTGGTTCCTGTCCTTCCTCTCAGGCTCTCTCTACTTCCTGGCTAGCAAGAAGTAATCACTTTGCTCCACTATGCCCTCCTGCTCTCCTTTTCTGCCCCAACCCCACAGTAATGGCACCAACAGACCAAGGACTAACACCTCTCAAACATGACTCAGAATCAATTTTTCGTCTTTTAAGATGTTATTTTTCAGGAATTTGGTCATGGTGATAAATGTTAAATGCACGTGGTTTGGGGATACTTTCTAGAAAAGTAAGTCTGACTCAGAGCAGTACAGGCTAGGGCATGGCTTCCTGGGTTACTTATGGGGGTCCTCGGGCAAATCGGTACTCATGCATCACAGTGGGTGTTATTGGTCAGCTTCCCCATTTTGAGAACAAAATACCTGGCACCCACACGTTGAAGGAAGAGACATTTATTTTGGCTCATGTCTTTAGAGGCCTTCAGTCCATGGTCAGCTGGCTCCAGGGCAGAAACATCATGGCAGACAGGCATGGAGGAGCAAAGCTGCTAATTTCACGGCAGCCAGGAAGCAGAGCACAAGGTTAGGGAACCAGCTGGAGATATATACTCCAAAGGCACAGCCCTAGTGACCCACTTCCTCCAACTTGGCCCCATCTCCTAATAACACATTTGACTGTGAATATCAGTGGATTAGTCCACCAATGAGTATGGTGTCACCACGACCCACTCACCTCTCCAAGAGCCTATTAATCCAATCAAGTTGACAGTGAAGATTACGTGCTCAATGAGGGAGCACAGGGAATTGCTGGATATAAGGACAAATGTTAAGGAGACATACCTGCCTGGGAAAGCCTATGGGACAACCACTGAGTCTCCAGCTGATGGCTTCAAAGGGAAGAGCTTGTGGTACCTCTCATCAAATATTGTAGGGACTCTAAGGGAGTCAGAAGAGGCTGGTAGAAAACTGGAAATGGTTTCAAGAGTAATTTCCCAGGCTTGCTACCAACTGATTGGTACTAAAAATTATACTAATAGAGCTTCAACTATCAAATGTAAGGCTTTAATCTCTGTTTGTTAATTCCACTTATCTGAGTTTTGTGGTTGGAAGTTTGGGAAACAAGGTGGATTTTTTTGATGCTACTGCTTTATCACAGTTATTTGTCACCAAGGACCTCTCCTGACACCAGTAAAATAGCTAATGTTTTAGGAATACAGACTGGTGAAACCACTGTGGAAATCAGTTTGGAGATTCCTCAGAAAACTAGGTCTAGAGGTCCCATTCAACCCAGCTATTCCCCTTCTGGGTATTTGCCCAGAAGATCTAAAAACATCATATCACAGCGATATATGTGCACCTATGTTTATAGCAGCACAATTTGTAATTGCTAAATTATGGAAGCAGCCCAAATGTCCATCCACCAAGGACTGGATAAGAAAATTGTGGTACTTTTATATAATGGAATATTACTCAGCTGTAAAGAAAGATAAACTGGAGGCTTTATAGGGAAATGGTCACAATACAGACCATACTCATGAGTGAAATAAATCAGACCTGCATGTGCAAGCACCACATTGTTTCACTAGTGTAAAACCTGAAAGAGTTAATTTAAACTAGGAGGTATGGGGCTGGGGATTTAGCTCAGCGGCAAAAGCGCCTACCTGGCAAGCACAAGGTCGTGAGTTCGGTTCCCGGTACCGGAGAAAAACAAAAACAAAAAAACAAACAAACAATAATTTAAACTAGGAGGTATGATAGACATTGTGAAATGATAGGAAAGTGCCCAAGGGTAAAGGGCAACTGGGAGGTGGGAAAGAGAAGGGAAAAAGGAAAAATCTTGCATGTATGTATATACAGGATAGTTAACATAGTTGTTCTACTGTCTTCTATTTCTTTGCTGAAAGAAACTATCAATGAGTCCTTGATTGATCAATATTGCATGTCTCTATCTGTTTTCATGAGAAACCATTTTGAAGATATCAATATGTAATACAACAAGCATTGTTAATTTCCTACCACTTTGTTTGTAACTCTGTATTGTCTGTACTGTTCTTTTGCTATTTTGTAAAAGGTTGTCTGTCTGTTAATGTTTTCCTCCTTTTATTTTTAAAATTAAAAAAAAGAATGATTTACTATTTTGGTTCTATGCTAAGTACCCTATAAGAATCTTCTCCCTTAATCTTTATAATGTCCCCATGAGATACTATTATGTATCATATCTATTTCATGGAGAAACTTGAGGCACAAATTGAGAGCTACGGAGGTGGTAAAATCAGGTTTCAAATGTAGAGAGTGGAAACCGACACAAATCCATCATCTTGATCCCTGTTAACATTTCAGTTATGGAACTAATAGTGAGGCCTTTGGACTTCTACAGTGTTAGAAATATATATCTGTGCTGATATCCCTAGATTTTATAGGACCAGGAGAACCAGCTAACATCAGTTTTACACTTGTTAATATGGAGAAAGAAAAGGGTGGAATTCTGGTTGATTTCTAAAAGACAACATAACAGAGTTGTTGAGTCTTGGTTTGAGGTCTGAGGGAACAAAACAGTCACCCAAACAATCCACAATGCAAAGATTGCAGGAAAAGGAAGTGATTGACCATCTGCATTAAGAATTCAGACCCCCAGCCCAGGCCTGGCTAACATCAGTGACTGAGGCATAGTGAGCTGCAGAGATGTTTGTCCTTTACCAAGCTCATGGCTGTTGGTTGCATCAGGGCCTGTAAGAGCTCCAGGGGCAGGCTGGTCTCTGGGATAGATCTGCCAGCTCTCTGCCCCGCTCCCCAGCCCAATCTTGAGCCCCCAACTGGGGTTTGGATTGAATGTCCAAGGATCCGCCGCTGTATTGCCCTAAAGTTTCCAGTGCTACAAACCTGATCTCTCCCCAAGGCTTACCTTGATGTTGATTCCAAGTCTAGTGTACAGGGCTAATGATGATGTAAGAGACAAATGTTTGAAAATTGGAAGTGGGCCCTTTTCAAAAGTCTGAGTCGGAGCTGATGGCCAGACTTTGCTACAGAGGTCTGACAGTTTAGAATATGATGTGGAGAAAAGTCCCAAAGTGTGTTCTACGGTTTACCCCTGCACAATTGGATACATGTGCTGCTGCAGTGAAGGAGCACGGGCGTCCTTTTAAGAATCAGTGCCTCAGGTTCTCCTAATGCAAACGTAAAAAGGAAAGATAATAACCTTAGGTGCTTTGGAAAATCATAGAGAAACAGTGGTAACCGAAAAGTTTTGCCAACTCCTATTATGCATGAAATGGTGCAAAACTGAATTTCAAAGAATTAAACTTTAATTCACTTACGTCATGTGAAAAAGTAATGGTATCACACTCAAAATACAGAACTGGTTTTTACAGTGCCCTTTTAAAATATGTGATGATTACGGTGACAGTTATTAAAGTGACTTTTTATGTACTTCGTCATGTTCACTGAATCTTTGCCTTGACTTTACTCCAGCCCAGTGATGCACAGATCTTGGCTTTCACAGACTAGTAAAATTAATATAAACAGTAAATGTAATGAGCATAGTAATAAGTGGAGACTGACATAAGGTTTGGGACTCTAAAACTTTTACAATCACAAATCTAGCCACTAAATACATGGCTTTTATTTTAAAATGTCAAATGGTACAGATGAAGCAAAAGTCTCTGATGATAACATCTAACCTCACTGTCTTCCACAGAAGACATAGTCAGCTTGCAGAGCTTCTTTCATTCACTATACATTCACCATACATTCACATAGATGCGGAGGTCCATATAGAATTGCTCGTACTGGATGGTGGTTTATATACAAGGTATCACATAGTATTTTAGCTGTACTTGGCTTCTTTCTTCCATTTTTCCTAAATCTTTGCCACTTTTCTATATCAATGCAGCTCTTTTTCATTCTTTTTAAACCGTTATGCTTAATTCTGTAGTGCAAGCCTGCCATGGTTTATTGAATATTACTCATTTCCTTGAATGGGCTTCTTTTTCGCATGTGTGTGGGTATCCTAAGGAAACATTCTCACATATGCACAGAGATATGTAGACAGCTTGCCATTTCATCCAAGTAAGACTTTAATGAAAAGCAAGTTTATATTTAGGCTTCCCACTATTTTCTAAAGTGAAAATATAAGAGGACAATTATGTATTTCCGGAGGGTCATAATTACAGAGAAATACCCCCAAAAATGTCTACTTTAAGAAAGGATAGGTAAAAACTTTAACCATATTCTCACTGAAGACCAGTGAAAATTTCATCAAAGCTGAGCCCTGGTGCAAGACTCTGATTTGGAGAATCACGGGTAAGTCCAACCTCAAAAATAAATAAGCTTCATTACAATGGTGTTCATGTATCAAAGACACTGTAGCACCATAAACGTATATCAAGTAAGGCTTTGAAAGGAAATGACAGGAGACTGGTAGCCTTGGATTCCAGGTCTGTGTGGCTCATTCCTTGCTCCTGACCTGCTTGATGCTCCAACTCACACTGTTATGCTTGTATTTAGATGTCCCCTCCAAGCCTTGTGTGCTTATAGGTGGGGCTTTACAGAGGTGGCTGGGTCTAGGGTGTGTGACTATAGATGAAAGGTGCGTGATTACTGGACTAGTCCGCTGATCAGTTTAGCATAGTTCTGAGTGTGGATAATGGCAAGGCCCACCCTGGTGCAGGTGGTACTAACAAATTGGTTTGTAGCCTGGATGGGAGAAAAGGAAAGGAAGACTCACTGTTTGGCTGCCTCCTGCCTAGGCTGCCATGAACTCTTTCTCCTCTTGCCATGGAGCCAGCCAACTATGGACTGAAACCTCTACAAATTGTGAGCTAAAGTAAATCTTTCCTCCTTTATTTTGTGTGTGTCTTGTATTTTGTCACTGCAACAAGAAAAGTAACTAAGACATACACCCTCCTATCTTCTATAGAAATACCAAAATGAGTGTGTTAGGTGTGAGCAGGTCTGCACACCCTGCCCAGGAAGGTTGGCTCACTTTGTACTCTGGTTCTCTGTTCTTCTCAAGAGCTGTTAGTCTTTAGTGTGTGTCCGTTCCTTAAACTGCAGTTGGTATTCCTTGGAATATGCCAGAATTGTGAGGTGGCATACAAGTAAACATTCTTTAATTTAATAATTATGTTGTATATTAGTTTAACATATATTACAGAAAAATGTACATATTGCAAGAAACTTGGGTTGCTTGAAAGAGAAATATTTTTGAATCTGATCTACATGTGCTGATGGAAAAACCACTGAGATTAAAGTCAACATTCTGTGTGATTTCGAATCATTGTTTGCTCGCCTGTAAAATGGTCTTAGCAATACCGACTTCATGTGAATGTCATGAAGATGACATAAAGTAGAAGACAGGAGGAGTGAGTGGAAGTCACTTTCTTCTCTTCCCCCTGTTATGAGTGGGGCTTGAAATACCCCCCAAGGCCACAGGTTAAAGGTGTGGTCACCAGCCTGCCATGCTTTTGGAAGTGGTGGAACTTTACAGCAGTGGGACATCATGAAAGGAAGTCAGGACACTGGGGCATGGCCTTGAAGGAGATAGGGGGCTCTGGTTCCCTTTTTGCTCTTTGCTTTCTAGCCACTGTGATGTGAGCAGGTCTGCCATGATGTTCCACTTTACCACAGGCACAAAAAACAACTGAGTCAAGCAACCATGGACCAGAACCTGTGAGTTAACGGTGGTGGAACTCTAACATACTCCTCAGTGCTCTTCACCCCAGGTCCTGTTCCAGAGTCTCTGGCAGAGTTTGGAAACTCGGTTCATTAAAGTCTTGCTAAGGTGTTAACTGTCAACAACAATATTGATATTCCGATTGCACAATTTCTGAACACCAGTGGAACTTCTCACAAATGAATGAATCTTTTGGTGAGGGGATTTGGGGCCCATAGAGGTTATTCTTGTGGAAGGTGATGCTCCTCAAGACAGAAAAAGAATACCATATGGATTAGTCATCAAGTCTGAAGCATGCTGTGGAGTCTGTGCTCGCTCTATTCCAGTGAACAACTGTCACCTCCTCTGGGCCGAGGTACTTGTTTTTTGGCAGACAAATCCAAAACAGAAGTCTATTAAGGTCTGAAAAGAAATTTAGTTTGTTGGGAAAGCAGGAGAAAACCAACTTGTAGCTACTCACCCTGGAAAGATCTAGGGGAAGGGAGCTCTCAGTGCAGGTATGACACTGGGTTTTATTTTCTAGTAAAGGGTGTGAGCAAGGAAACATTACTTGCAAGAATCTCCCACAAGTGACCGGAGGTCCTTTGTTACAATGTAAGGTACACTGATTTGCACCCAGAATGAGAGTGTAATGTATTGTCTGGAAACCCCTAGAGATAATTTTTCATCTTGTCTGACAACCTAAGGCACATAGGCAATTGGTGGGAAGGGAGAGAGGAAGCAGCTAGGTCTAAGTTCTACTGTTAACTATTTATATGGTCAAACTATTAAAGCTAAATACGTGTAGAGTTCTCAGAGCTGGGCACTGATAGAACAGGGAGTCCTAGAGGAGATTAAAGTCATCAGGAAGGAAAACTTCACCACCCTGGAAAATATTTTGTCACTGCTACTGATTTTCCAGGATGACTCAGGAGAATAGTGATAAGGCAGAGCTATTTAGGTCAATTCTTAAACTGGTATCAGAGGTGACACGGGGCCTGGGTGATGGGAAGTAAGCAGGGTATGGCTTGATCTGAGGACTAGCATCAGCGCTGTGGCCCTGACAAGATGAGGCATAGAGATACCAGAGAGCCCACTCCCACACAATGGTCTTTTTGTCAGGCTGCACCAGTCTCCTGAGAACTGCACTTAGATTACTAACAGGAGAGACTGGTTTACTTCCTTGCTTGTTTATTTGTTTATTTGTTTGTTTGTTTTGAAAGAAAACTTCAGAGGAAGGTTAGTGAGGGGTCAGGGGAGTCTGAGAGGGTGCTCAGGCAAGCACAGGGAGATGTCCCAAGCATGGGCCCATCTCATTCGATGAGTTTTATGGGCAAAAAAAAGCCTTTAAACTTTATTTTAAAACTGAAGTTAGAGGCAAATGTTCCCACCTTTTCACTGTTCGTCAGCAAGGTCCAAATTGCCAAGTGCTATAAGGACAATTGTGTCAACAGCACAAGGTTTTGCATCTACCAAACGGTAATCAGCAAAAAAAAAAAAAGCCTTACATTTGTGAGAACTAACACTTCACAGTGTGTTTTCACAGCTATGCTTTAGTGGATCCTTCTGGCAAACTTGCTCAGGAAGCAGCAAAGCATTGGCATTTCAAAGACGGGAAAGGAGGCTGAGAAGGAAGGAGGACCTTACACAGCACCATAAAGCCAGTGAGTGCTAGAGTGAAGATTCGTACCTGGGCTTTACACCACACTCAGGTCTCCATCCCTAGACTACATTGCTTCCCCGAGAGTAGCTGCTGGGCTGCTCACTGGCAAAGAGCTAGGACCATTCTGTGAGATCAAGGGGTGAGAATATGAGATTGTGCTCATCAGGACACAGCAGCCATTTTCTTTCCTTCCTCCCATCTACCTTTCTTTCTTTCTTTCTTTCTTTCTTTCTTTCTTTCTTTCTTTCTTTCTTTCTTTCTTTCCTTCTTTTGTTCTTTCTTCTCTCTTTCTTTCTTTCTTTCCCTTCCTCCACTTTGTCCCTTGGATTATGTTCGCAGTCTCCAGCTGGAAACAAGCACAAGGGACACACCTTAAGCCCCACAGCAGAAACCAAGTCCAGTAACTCCAGTGTGAGACATCTGAGTTCTAAGTCTCGTGCTCGTTAAGACATCAGGTTTCAGGTGGGCTTCAAAATCCCAGTACAACATACCAGAACTTTGGGGACACAATGAAAGCACTCTGGAGAGTTAAATTTATAGCTCTGAATACCCATATCAGAAAAACGGAGTCCAAATTAGTCCAATAATACATCTCAAGGTCCTAAACAACAAGAGCAGTGCAAATTCAAAGATAACACAAGGAATAAAATTATAAAGATCAGAGTATAAATCAATGAAGTTGAGACTAAAAAAGTAAGGCAAAGAATTGGTGAGTTGCAAAGCTCATTCTTTGAAATAATAAACAAAGTAGACAAGTCCTTAGTGAATCTTACCATAAAAGACCCATATCTCTCACCATATACTAAACTAAAATCAAAATTATCAAAGGCCTAAATTTGTTAAAACAGAAACAGTGAATCCACTGGAACATAAAATAGGTAATTCTTGACGGTGTAGGTGTGGGTGTAAGCCAAGACTTTATGAACAGAACAGCAATGGCACAAAAAAATACTATCAAGAATCAACAAAATGGGTCATATCAAGTTAAAAAGCTTCTGCTCAGCAAAGGAAACAAAAGAATGAAGAGACAACTAACAGAATGGGAAAACATTTTTGCCAGTTATTCTTTGGACAGAGGACTAGTATCTAGAACATATAAAGAACTCAAAAAACAGACCTCCCAAAATAAAATCACTAATAAAAAAAGAGCAACTAAAATAGATATACTCTTCTCAGAAGAAGATCAAGTGGCCAGTAAATGTGCAAAAAAAAAAAAAATGGTCAGCATTACTGGCCATTAGAAAAATGCAAATTAAAATAACACTGAGATTCCATCTTGTTCCAGAAAGAATAATATTATCCAGAAATCAAATAACAACAAATGTTGGCACAGCTGTGGGGAAAAGAACACTTCTACACTATTACTGAGAATGGAAGCTAGTATAATCACTATGGAATTAGTATACAGAATCCACAGAAAACTAAAACCATAAATTCTATTTGATCCAGCTATTTCTCTTCTAGGTATCTTCCTGAAAGAGTAAAACACACAAGATTATGGTGATACAGACATATTCATGTTTATAGCAGCACAATTCATAATAGTTAAATCTTGTAATCAGCCTACGTGTCCATGAACAGATAAATAGCTAAAGAAAAGGTGTATGTATACACAATAGAATGCTACTCTGCCATAAAGAAAGATTAACTTGAGCTATTTATAGGGAAATTGATGCACCTTGAATAGAGGATATGAAAGGGAACAAAGGAAGGTGTATATATATATATATATATGTATATATATATATACATATATATATACATATA
>NW_004955424.1:18429811-18460982 GCF_000276665.1 Chinchilla lanigera
ATATATATATATATATATGAATAGCTGGGATAACTGTACTGCTGATGTCTGAGTTTATATTGAAAGGAAAAGTTAATGCTTAAAATTTTTACATTTTGTCCAATTTTGCATACTTATATTTGGTAATCTGAGCAACTGATTTGAAGACAACAATATGCAATGGAACAACCACTGGTGAATTCCTACCATCTTGTCTAATGAAACTCTATATAATCTTTAATGTTTTATTTAATGATTTTTTTTTTTACTTTCTTTAATGGTTTGAACAACCTACCATTCTTACATCTGGTAATCTGAGCAACATAGGTGAAGATAGCAATATGCAATATAACAACCACTGTTAATTCTTATCATTTTGTTTTGAAACCCTGTATCACTTTTAATGTTCTTGCTTTGTTTCATTTATGTTTGTGATGTTGGTATGCTGCTATTGTTCTTTTTTATTATTTTTCTACTTTCTTTTAAAAAATAAATAAAAAGAAAAAGACAATGGATGTACCTTGAAACCATAACATTAAGTGAAATAAATCAGACACACAAGATAAATATTGCCTGATTCTCTTATATAAGAAACCTAAAATACAAATGAAGAGTGAATTAAAAGACAATAAGAAGCAAAGAGATAGATCTTTTTCAAATGAGAAGGTGATGAAGAGATAGAAGGAAGAGGAAGGTGAGATGCAGGGAATTAAACTAGAACTGAGGTCTGTTATGTACATGTACCAGCTCCCCACCAGGCATGCTACATTGTATATTGCAAACATTTACTAATAAAAAATAAAATAAAGAAAATACCTAAATCCATCTATTAGGCTCTACTTTTTCTATTGTGGTAAAAAGTGTACTACAACCATTTTTAGGAGTGCAGTTTAGTAGTACTAACTACAGTCATGAGTCACTTAATAAGGAGGTATGTTCTGAGAAATGGGTTTCTGGCAATTTTGTCATTGTACAGTTCTCAGGCTGTACTTACATGAGCCAAGATGGTTACAATGGCATTAGGCTGTACTGTATAATCTTATCCGGCCACAAACATATATGTGGCCACCATTGGCTGAAGTGTGCAACCCATCCCCAAAAGGTTTTCACATTGTAAGACTAAAATTTTATACCCATTACATAAAACTGTTTTTTTTCTCCTCCCTTCTGGCTCCTATCACTACACTGTACTTATTAATTTGACTACTGTGGATGCCTCATGTAAATGGAATCATATATTTTTTGTGACTGGCTTCTTTCACTTAGCATAATGTTCTCAAGGACTATCCATATTATAGCATGTACCAGAATTTCTTTCCTTTTTAAGGTTAAATAATATTCCACTGCATGTGATGCCACATCTTGTTTGTTTATTTATCTTTTGGTGAGAATTTGTATTGCTATGTACGTGGGTGCACACAGGTTTCTTTGAGAACCTACTTCTATTGATTTTTATAGAAGCAGTTCCTCCGCTCTTCAGAAAACATAATTATTAAAAATAACTTTAAAATGATTCCTCTTTGTAGTTAAATTTTTTACTAAAAGCTGTCTTTTTTCATAATAACCCTAATAGCTGGGTTAGTAATATTTCAGGACTAGCAATCTTTATTTCTGTCTCTGAAAAAGGACCTTATCGTTACCCACAGGCTAACCCATTTTCTTCCTATCCGAAGTCTGTGGGTGTGAATGCTTTTTTCCTCCTCTCCTTTCCACGTGCATCTGCCCCCACCTTATGACCTCTTTTACCTATGCACAGGAAAGTCCTGACCCGTCTGGGACCCACTGCACCGTTACCTGGAGGGGACCACCACCCGCCTCACCTCATTGCTTATCGTTATTATGTCATCCAGATCAATCACTGGGCACTCGCGCTGTTGTAACTATCGCTTTGATCATTTGTTACACTTTGTTAGTCCTCATCAGATCCAGGCCGCACTAATCTGAAACAGCGGCCCTCCAAAAGCAAGGCAACCTGGTGACCAGGGCCAATTACCACATTGTTTGGTTTCTAAATTAGTCCCTTCTTGGCTCTCTGATCACCATCAAGAGGCTGGTGATTCAGAAGCCAAGGGGTTGCCTGCTGCTTGTAAGTAAAGAGGGGCACCTCCCCCACCTGATTCATGCACCCCCGTCTGAGGTTCCAAGTTGAAGGTGACTCTAGTAGCCTGAGGAACATGTAGATGGTGACCTAGGGGCATAGGCTTCTCATAAAAGGAAGGCTTACTGGGGCTTCCCGTTCAAGAACATTTACATGTAAGAAGATTTTTGTCTCAGCTTGACTTCCGCAGGGGATCTTACTTTAGAACCAAGCCACAGCAGCGGCAGGATCCCATGGCTCAAAAGAAACTAGTTTTCTTCTGATCTATGCCCAGCAGTGTGCTGGAACTGGCGGTGGGGCCAGGGAAGGCAGACATAGGTTTCGGCACAACCCAGCTAGTGCTCCAGCTTGTAGCTCACATGCCTGAGGTTGCCTAGAGAAGTGGGAGAGGGCCATTTAGTAGCAAGTTAAAGGTCAACCCAAGGCATCTCTCAGCATTTCCTTTTCCTTCCTGTCAAACCTCTGACATTTATGTGCTATTTCCATGATTTTCTGTCATGGCTGATTCTTTTTATTTTACAAGTAGGATTTAAAAGAAAACCTCATCTCCTACCTTGAATGAAAAGTAAGAGTTTCAGGTCCTCTTCTCAGGAATGAGAGTCTAAAGATGCTATTTATTCTCACTCTAACTAGTGCCTACCCTTGCTGATGGGTCCATCAAGGAATTTCCCTGTTAGATTGTAGCTTCTGTCATGACTTGGTATGGGACAGGTTACTGGCCCTGAATTGTATGAATTGGACTTGTCAGATTACTACTGCAAATGAACAGGATCGTAGCTGATCCCTGCTAAGGATTTCTACTATCTAAGTGTAGTGATGCTGTGTGACGTAGGAATGACATCAGTGGTTCTTGACAGGGTAGGTAAATTCTGATAGGAGTCTTGAACAGGGCCTTTTCCCAAGTCCCCTTGGCTCATACCACCCAGATGAGTGCTCATGAGAGCTGTTGTCCATCCTTCTCACTCTCTCTGTGCACACCTCTGCCTCCTCTCTCCTAGGATATGCACCAATTCAAATGTTTTATTGGCCAAACCAATGGCATGCTTCTATAATATAGCTTCTATTCCCAAGATGTCCAGTTGGGCTTTTTCAACTGTATTAAAGCACAAACCACATTTGCTGTCTTAGATTCCACATGATGCAGTTGTGGTCAAAATAGGCACATTCCTAAGTTAGCTTTGGTAATCTCTCAAAGGGAAAGATTTAAGTATTCAAGAGAAAATTTCATAGAATGTACATAGAAGGAATTCCTGTACCTTTGACTTTACCTCCTGCTTCTCAGAAGCAGGAGGGACTTAGCTCAAGCATGCCTTTTGATTTAAAGTAAAAAGGAGATATTTTGTTTTTCAGTAAGGCAGAATATATCTTAATGTAGTAATTGAATTTGGTTCTATTTAGTCTAGTTTGATGGGGGCTGAGCTAGAATTGTGAGACCAGAATTGACATCGTTTAATACTTAACAGATGGATAGAAAATAAAAAGTTTAGGAGATAAGAATGTCAGAAGGTTACCAGCTGCTGTGGGCATACAATTAAAGGGAAATTATTTGAAAGGCTAGGTTTATGTTTACTAATACATACCTCTCCTTCTGTTGTGTTTCAGATTTACAAATTATTCTGAGTAAGACTGTCTTTTTGGTTTACTCTGAATGGCTTGCTGTGTTCCAAAACAAGGTGTTTTTGTGTTTCATGCAAGAGGGACCTTATTATGCAAAAAGATACATTTCCTCTTCGCTGGTAAAATATCTGAAATAGTATTTTGTTAGCACCTCTTTGAAGCAGCAGTCACTGATTTCTATTCTCAAATTTGAATGTTTGAAGAGCATCAAACAACTATATGAAGGTAAGTAATCTTCCTAATAGGTACACTAATTTTCATGCCACTAGATATAAAAGTCTACTTTTCAGGGGACTCACTTATACTCTGGAAAGGGCAAACTCACTATTAAAAACAAACAAAATTTTCTTCATTGAAAATTTCCTAATGGAAGCCTTTTGGCACCAAGTCCTTCTACACTGAGTCTTGGGTCTAACGGAGAATGAGTCAACATGATTCCAGGTGCTGAGGGATGACGGGAGCCTGACAGGATGAGCTGCAGAGTCCGAGGTGATGACTTCCTCAGAGATCTTCAGTCAAACCCTTCACCCATTGATTTAGTCTCTCCAGCCTTCCCATGCAGGTTCAATTGTTTAACCATTTAGCAGTGAGTTAGTTCTTGCTTGAAAAGCAGTTGAATATGTACTCAGTGCTCAATTATTATGGTTAAATGAGGAACGTTCCTTTTAAGCATATATTCTGTGAAAACCATTAAATAATTCTTTTGGTCAGGACAGTACATTGGGGTAAAAAAAAAAGGAAATAAGAGAAGTTATCATGGAAAAAGTAGAACACTTGACAAGAACTCCACGTGTAGTGGGATGGATTGGGTCTAAGGTTACATAAGATTGCCAAAGGAAAAGCAATTATGGAGAAGGCAGGAAGAGGAAGAAGAATGGGCAGGTTACTGATGGGAACCTGGCTAAACAATGGAAGTTCCAGAAACCTAAATATAAAGTCAAACATAATGGTTCCGTAAAGCACCACCTAGTAGTCATTCTCTCTTGAAAGCAAGTCATGTATAGTCAACAGTTATTCCTCGAATGTCTGGGATGTGCTTATTACTATATTAGGGTTTATAGGCAACACCAAAGTGTAGGAAACAAGGAATCCCACACCTCAAGAGTTTTATAAACTGATTGGGAAGACAAGAGTTATGTACAATGAAAGGCTGTAAGGGAGAAATGCTAACTTTTATGGAGATAAGTGCACCAGTGAAGGCTAGGGCTCTTATTAATGGAAATTTGGGGATGGTTGTCAAAGCCTTCACAATAAGATGGCATTTGACCTGGGTCTTAAAGGGATTTATTCCTCAACAATCTTGGGTAGAACAAAACTACTTTAAGCCATTTCTGTTTGAAACAAAGACTTATAGCTTCTTGTACTACGTTCCCTTTAAGGGCTGGAATTCTCTAAGTTGTATAGATGATCATCCTTTGATCCTACACTCCAACTCAATCCTAATCAATACGAGGTGGTAAAAACTCAAATGACCACAGGGAAGGGAAAAGTAACATGAAAATGTGAATCAGTAGATGGGGTACAATAAGGAGTAGTAGAGCTTGTGGTAAAAAGAGTTTTTGCCTGTCTAAAAGAATACAAGTTTAAGTTTGCATATGTGTATGTTTTCTGGCTCAACGAACTACCTCTACTGGCTGGAGTTTGGGTTATCAGTGAATAACTTGTGATTTGTATACTGCCTTTTATCAAATGTTGTTCCCTAAACTTGAGCTCCCCTCTTGAATTTCAGATTTATTTTTCTAAAAATGTAAGTCACTTGTATCTGATGTTCCCTAGATACTGTAAAGTAAGGATCTGCAAACTTCACCCTGTAGCCCAAATAAAGCCCACTCCTTCCTATATATTGGAATGCTGTCACACTTATTCTCTTATATTGTGTGCAATCTATGGCTGCCTTCTCCTTACAAAGACAGAGTGGAGTAGTTTTAGCAGACTCTGCTAGGCTTTAGAAAAACATAAAATATTTACTATCTGGTCCTTTACAGAAAGAAGTTGTACAAACTCTGCCTTGACCCAATTTATTCCCAGAAGAACTTATCCTTTTCTCCCCCAAATCAACTGTACAGTGCATCTGAGTTGATGACTTTCCCATTTACTGTGGATTCTCTGTGGCTCCTTCTACCTTACTTCCATTCCTAAGACTTGTTGCCAGACCTGACATTGCTCACACCTCTGTCCTCCTCCACATTTGCTTCTCCCGCCACATTGCTGGATTCCCATTTTCACCCCTAGTAACAGCACCTCATATTTCTTCGTAACCACCAGATTTATGCTTTTATGAAAACAAATTTGATTATGTCACTTCCCTACTTAAAATCCCTTAAGTGATGCTTATTTCCTCCTAGATAGAGTAGATTGCTATTCAAGGACACAATTCCTTTTCCTCCTTTATAACTCCACCTTCATACTTAGCTTTATTTACTTGTATTTTCTCACCTACTGTCTCTAAAATCTAGCCTACTGAAGTGTTTGCCATTGCTGTGAATGCATCAATTCCCTATGCCTCTGAAAGATGTTCACTGCTCTCTTTTAGCCCATTGTTTTTAACATCTGAGAGCCTTTTAATGCTAAAAGTTCAGTTTCAGCATCACTCCATGACACTGTCCTATTCGTGATCTCTTCTACCTCCTGCATTTGCATCCTTTTTTTTCTCCACTGCAGTCTCTTTCTGTTACTCAGAAGTCAGATTTGGCAGAAGCTGGCATTCCTCTAGGGGTCCAGCCCCAGGTCACTTCCCCTCCAGCTCCCAGAGCTTCTCAGCCGTGGACTGTAGCAGAAGAGCACTGGTTGTCTGCCTACCAAACTGCTTTTGTAGTGGCCTCACTCAGCCCTGCAGGTTGTCCAGCAGCACAGAGGGGGAGCCTCTTCTGGACTTCCTGGTGGACAGCATAGCCGCCAGAAGTACTGGTGCCATGGACCTTGGAGGACTGGAGCTGGACTCCAAAGACATCCCCTCATCCAACAGGGAAAGGAGAACTGCCAGCAGTCACTACTGTATGTAAGGGGAAAGGAGACCCTCCTGCCATAAGGTGGCCCATATGAGGTTCTTTTCCTCTTCTTCCTCTCCTTCCCCCTCCCCTTTTTTTGTACCAAGAATCAAACTGAGGATCTTGCACTTGCCAGGCAGGCGCTTGTGCCGCTGAGCTATATCCCCCACACAGCATGAGATTCTTGTCCCTCTGCAACTCCTGCAAGCACTGGCTCAACAGCTGCCCCTTCTCTTTTGGGGCCTCATCCCGCAGAGCTGTGGCGGAACTATGACCCTTCGGAGTCTGTAGGCTGCTACAATATGACTCAAATTACATTTAATTTTAAGTATATTTTGTGCTCCCTCTCTCTCCCCCTTCAAGTGTGGATTCCTTCACAGAATCCCTTCTTTTATATATCTATGTCCCTAGAGCCATCATAATGGTTCACAAAGATCAGGTGACTCAGTAAATGTTCAGTGAATTCCTGGAGCTGATTATGAGTCAACAAGCCTCTAATAAGGACTAATCTTTAACTGTTACACAATATTTACTGGAGAGCCACCCAACTTGGGCATAAGTAGTAAATACAAATTTATAGTTGATTAAGTGATGAGTTAATTCAGGAGTGGAAGAGCCTTTTGAAATGCAAATCACATCATGTCATTCCATCTTTGATGTCTAAGATGACCCTCCCCCATTGCACTTAGGGAGAAAATGCAACATTTTTGAAATGACCAGACTCAATCTGCATTAGACAGTCCAGCCCCTTCCCACCCATGCTAACTCAGGGCACTCTGGAAGTCCTGACTTCTCCCCAGTTTCCCAGAAGAACTACGCCCTCTTCTGCCTTAGGGTCCTTGTACCTGCTTTCCATCACTCAGGCACACCCTCCTACTCTTCCCCTGGCCAAATGATGTTACATTTTCCTGTCGTAGTCCAAGCTGTCTCCTCTTAGGAAATCTCTGACCTAGAATTCTCTGCTCATGATGCCTACTACTTCTCGTCAAATAACTCACAATAGTGTGCTTACTTTTTGGTTGGTGTGTTGAACATCTGTCACTCTTCCATCCTGGTGGAAAGTATGCAGGGCAGAGGTTACATCCCTTTTATTCACTAAGGACATTTCTTGCCACAAGCTGGGTGCTCAACAAGGATTTGCTAAATAAGTGAATAAATGTTAGAGGAAGCAGTTAAACTTGTCAGCAATATCTAACACAGATTAGAATGAGGAGTAACAGGGATAAGGAGAGGTAACAGAAGCAGTTGCAGCATTTGAGACAAAAGTATATCAAAATAAAGGTAATGAAATGGGGATGAGAAGGAAGAGTCCAAATTATCACCCTTTTAAGACTCTAATCTTTTCTCCCAGGAAAACTCAAGCTAAAAACCTGTAAGGTTTTTCAAGAGAAAAACCTATAAGGATGAGTGAAAAGCTTTTTTCAAAAATACACATATTAAAATAATAGCTTTCCCACAAAGTAATAACCAGCTTAAAAATACAATGGAAACAATATTCCATTCAAATAGCAAAAACAAAAAACATATCAAATAAACTATATAAAACATATGAGAGACCTTAATAATCATAGCAAGATAATAATCATAGCAAAGATGATGTTAATACATCTTCAGGTTATCATATTCTTTAGAGATAAGATTTAACCTAATTAGAGGTGAATTATAACTGCATTAATCTATACATGCAACGCAGTTTTCTTCAGGGTATTCAGTGGATTTTTGTGAAATTTAATAAACATGATTTTAAAGTTCACCTGGATGAATAAATGTTTGACAATGAAAAAAACTGTGAAGAAAAGCAATGAGAAAAACTATCATCCCATAAATTAACAATTTTAAGCATAATAATTATACTATTATGATAAATCACACAAGAATAGTCAAAGAAACTAATTGAATGAAATGAAAATTCCAGAAATAGATCTAAGCATTTATAAAAGTTTTTAATATGGTAAACAAGTGTTTCAAATCACCAAGATAAGAATGAATTATTCAAAGACATTTTGTACACTATAAAAATAGTTGAAAATTGAAATTAAATATCCACAACATACCAAAAGTCATTTTAAAGAGCTCTAAAGCATATAATAAATATATAACAAACTTAATAAACTTAGCAATTCACATAATTCATATATTTAGATATAAATGAATACAAAATAGCAAATTTTCCTCAAGAAGGGATCCTTTATGTCCAAATTTAAAACTCAGTGATAATTTATAATATATATAAATGAAACCATTAAAGTATTAAGAGAAAATATTCATATGCACTTTGGGAAGGAAAGTGCTTTCTGTAAGGGTACTAAATGCAGAAATTCGAAGGGAAGAGATCGCTATGTATTTAACTATGTAAACACTTCACATTTCCTTGATAGAAAACTCAAACAAGGTGGCACAGTACTGGCAAAGGAGGTCATCTTCTGCCATGGTGACCACAGGTCTGAATTTGCCCAGGACAGTTCGGACATACTGTACTTGTGCAGTTCTAGGGTGTCAAGTCCTTGTATCTTCTTTTTTCTCAAAAGTGTCCTAGTTTGAAGGAGAAAACATATGGTCACTCTAGACTGTTTCTTGAGTAACACAAAAGCAGGAAAGAAGGAAGGAAGAGAGGAAGGAAGGAAGAGAGGGAGGAAGGAAGGAAGGAAGGAAGGGAAGGAGGGAGGAAGGGAGGGAGGGAGGGAGGAAGGAAGGAAGGAAGGAAGGAAGGAAGGAAGGAAGGAAGGAAAGAAGGGAGGAAGGAAGGAAGGAAGAGGAAATTCAATAAAAGAAGAGGAGTAGTTGAAGCTCCCACAAGAGATGACCTCAGTCACAGTCAGGTGGGACGTTAGGTCATCAGGACCTAGGGGTTGTGAGGCTGGAAGGGGACTGGTGCCACCAGTGAGGTGAGACTCCGGGGAGAGGAGCGGGAGACTCAGTAGAGGGACCAAGGGGAACAGCATCTCTTCTGTGCCTCTTCCCTCCAGGGTTCTAGCTTTGAATGTTAACTTTCATAACTTAGATCCAAAAAAGAAAGATTTATTATCTTAAGTGTAATGTTTGCAGTAAATTTATTTAATTGTAACCTTTAAAAGAAAGTCATGTATCTGAAGTCATGCATCTTTTAATGAGAATTCGGGCAAAATTGGAACTTGCTATTAAATTTAACCAAATAACAATTCTTTGTGACAATGGTCATGGATTTTTTAAAAAGTTTTTTTGTTTATTCAACAAATATTAGTGCATCACAGCATCTCACTGTAGGACTGTATCTCTGCAGCAGTATGACAGCTGGTCCCGTCAACCTCTGCCAATATCTACATTCCCCTTTCTCCTAGCAATAAAAGTGCTGTACATAGACAGACTTTACAGCATGCATTTTCTCTCATGTTCTTATGCACAAACTCTCTTCCTTCTCTATCAGTCTGATTCCCAAAATATTCATTAGATTTCATTTCTTAGACTAGTTCCTTGCTTTCCTACATCTTCACAGGCTAATTAATTCAATATTTTTTAGAAGCTATGCAGGCCCATAATCCCAGCTGCTTGGGAAGCTGAGGTAGGAGATTCATAAGTTCAAGGTCACCCTGAGTAACCTAGTAAAACCCTGTCTCACAATAACATTTTTTAAAAAGGATTGATGATGTACTTCAGTGGTAGAATCCTTACCTAACATACCCTAGGTCCCGAGTTTAATCCCTAGTACCACAAAAAAAGGAGAGAAGAAAGACAGAGAAACAGCCATGCACACAAAGCTTTGAATGCAAGTATTTATAGCCACTTCTTTTGTAAATTGCACAAACTGGAAACAACACAATGTCCATCAATGAATGAATGAATGATACATCTACAAACAGGACTCTTACTTAGCAGTACAAAGGAGCTGATATGTGGAACAATGCAGGTAGGTCTTTAATGCATTATTCTTAGTAAATGAAATCAGATTAAAAGAGCTGTAAACTATGAGTCCATCCATATCATATCATGGAAAGAGGAAACTGGAGTCAAAAACCAGGCCAGTGATGTTGGGAGTTCTGGGTGGGAAGAAGAAATTGACTACAAATGGTGATGAGGAAACTTTTTTGGTATAACTACACACTCTGTATCTTTATTTTACAGTGTGGGGGGTTGCATCCAAGGGTGCGTGCTAGGCAAGCCCTCTACCAGTGGGCTATCCTTCCAATCTTTAATACTCTCTGCTCTGATTGTTATATGACTGTACATGTCTCCCAGAATTCAACAATCTGCGTATCTAGAAAGGATGAATTTTACTATATATAAATCAGAACTCAATCCACCTGAGTATTTAAAACTTCTGGCAGACTATTTAGGTATACACATGTAGAAACAGGAGAAAGCAAAAAAGAGAGAAGAGGACAGAAGAGAACAGAAGAGGAGAGGAGAGGAGGGGAGAGGAGAGGAGAGGAGGGGAGGGGAGGGGGAGAAGGACAAGAAAAGACATTTGGAAAGGAGAGATTTTTTTGTTAAGAATCTTTGGTAAAGCAATGTAATTTCTAGTTTACTGTAACAGAAATATGGTACTTAATTGCCTAAAATTGCCAGGTACATGTGAAGGCCATATTAGAGGAATGAAAGATCACACATAAAATTTGAGAAGGCTCCCAAAATAAGAGTAAATAAAATATATTTAAAATGAAGCCTAAGTGTCCTATGGTATCTCCACAAAGTACAAGTAAAGAGCAAAATAAAGGATCGAGAGAAGGAAATTGGGAGATCAACCTTCTGCAAATGAGAAAGGATCCAGGAGACCAAGGGATAGGGAAGGTGGGGTGAAGAAGCGGAAGTAAAAAGATTTAAGATGTGTCATGTCATGTACCTGCACCAAATTCCCACAAAGAATATAAACGTCACATATCATAAGCACAAACTAAAAACAATAATAATAATGAAATGGGGGAAGGGGGTTTAAAGTTAGAGGGAAGGAGGTAGGAGGGAGGGGAAGGTCAATAAAAAGGAATTGAGATGTTTTATATACATGTACCTACTCCCTAGGTCCAGTGGGAACTTCCCGTACTGCAAACATGCACCAACACAGTCTTAAAAAGCAGAAGTCATATCATCGTAGAGTAACACACTGAAAGTGACGCCTCCTCCTTGGCCCATCACTCAGCTGTCTTGTGAACCCCTTCTAAGCGGGGAGGCTTGTGTGTATCCGCACAGCCGTCTGAGTAAATAGGCCTATTTAGAACGCCCCCTGCCTAAACTTGAAAGACAAGGGGGTGGCAGACATTAACTCTGTTCTCAGCCCTAGTCCTGCAAAAGCATTGTCCAGTTCAGTTAGAAAAGAGGGGATGGCTGTGCATTTGCTGTTTAGAGAGGGTGAGAAAAATTAATATAAAGGATTACAGCAGAAAGCCACACAGTATTCAATTTATTTTTCAGTCAGAAAGAAGCCCCATACTTGAAAAACATTGGGCCATTAGCATGCATGGATCCAAAGACAGCACAGAAAATATTAGTATTGCAGCAAATAAAGATAACTTAGGTCACAGAAGGGAGTTGGCTAAATTATGGGCAGAGCTGACTTCTGCAAGGCCACGTCTTTCCCAGCCCCATCTTCCACCCCCTATACCCCACCTCTGTTTTGAGCACTCACATTACTGTTCTGGCTTTTTGCCCAAGAACTTGAAAATGAAAGGATAAGAAGTGAGCTTAATGCTCTTTGCTAGGCATAAGTTCCCTTTCTTCTTTAACACGGGCTCAGGAGCGCCCTTGGGGATTAAAGAGTAAGAATTCAGCCTTTTTAGAAAGAATGATTTGAGGGCAGCATCCTAAGGATTTAGTGGGAGCCATAAGACCCTGGGGTCTTTTTTTGGTCTCTGAGGTCTGTTCCCAAAAGTTTGGCCATGCTGTTTTCACATATGGGAAAACACAGGTGGAATTTTCTTTCCAATTTTATCATCCTTTGCTTAAGCCATATGCTCAAATTTCCCAGTCACTTTTGTCCAAATATATTTTCCTACTGAGGCATTACAGTTCTACCAAATCAAGATATTTTTCCTCAAAAGTGATATTTTGTTTTTTAAAATAGCATTTGTAATAAACTCTATCAGTTTGTGAATAATAACTTTATCACATTTTTAAATAGTGGTGATATCCCTCATTCCTGGCAGCCAAAAACCTAGAATTTATTTGTATTCCACAAATGCATTTTGGAATCTAGTTCCCCATAGAATTTACTGTATGTGATATGTTTCTGGACTGGTCCATATAATTGTACTGAATTAAAAGGGAAAAAAGACTATTAATAATATTTAAGTGATCAAAGACCAGAACAAAAGCTGAAGGTTTTGGAAATTATTGAGATAAAATGACAATACAAGAGGAGAAATGAAGGCTGGTAGGTCAGAGGAAAAAAATACACATCAAAACAAGCAAAATACTAAAGAATCATTTATTTTAAATGTGAGAAAAAGTGGGTAAATGGGAGAAAATGTGGGAAAATTGAACAAAAGGTTCTAGGAGGGGTTACATGGAGATTCCGAGCAGAATTTCCAGGGACTTTCAGGGGTTGGGAAACTAATGGCATGGAGGTTTATATTACATTCCTATCAAAATGAACAATTTTTTTTCTTGGAGCTGCCTGTCACTAAGGGGATCTCAAATGCAAAGTCTGTAGTGGAAACTGAAGCAAAGGAGGTCTTCCTGAGGCAAAAGGAAATTCTGGGTCTCTGACAATCTTTTCTCATTACATGGAAGCCAACATCCTTTTGGATTCTCTGTATGAATCTTCACAGGCGACTTTTTTCTCACCCATAGATTCACCTATTAATTATAATCTGATAACTCTCAACTTAGATCCTCAATTCACATCACCTTTCTTAACTTCAGACCTACCTTACGGCTCCATGGACTGGTCTCACAGATGCACCAACTAACATTTGTCCAACACACACTCATTCGTCTGAAATTTCCTCCCAGTCCCATTTCTCCCAGAGGATAAAAGAAAGCAAGCCCTCCTCTTCTTCCTGCCTTCATGGACAGCCAGATGTACTAGAGTCCACTTTGAGTTCTCTTGAAGTCTACACAGAATCAGTCCTCAAATCTCCTATTAAACGTCTCTGCCTTGCTCCCTCCTTTCCATTCCTGGCGCTACTGCCATAGTCCAGTGACCACGATAACCGGTCTTCCTGCCCGCCCCAGTCAGTTCACTTTCTAGGATGCCAACGATTGTTCCTCTGTTCAGAACCTTTCTGGGGCTCTCCCTAGCTTACCGCTGGTCTTCCCCAAAGTGAGGATGTTTGTTGCTAATTCAGCACACAGACCAGCGCAAAAGGTGGAAGACTGTGTTCGCGTTAAGTGCTCTGGACCTTGCTCTGGAGTGGCGGTCTGATTGGTTGGAAGAAGAGGAATAGGTAATGCTCAGAAATTTGCAACTTAAAGCAAGTTTAAGTGTTTTCTTAATGCGCTTATGTCTGAAAATCACTGCCTGACAAGATAAAGCCTACTCCCTTGGGTGGGTGTCCCCTCTTCCTCCCGCTCCGGCCTGGTTACTCTCAGGCCTCTGCTTCCACCACAGCACTTCTCTCTTGTTTCCTGGATATTTTTCCGGTATCTTTGTCCTATCCAGAATGTCCCTCTGGTCTCTGCCTCCTTAGTGGATGGGATTCACTTTTCAACTCCAGCGGAGACTGGCAAACTTAGGTAAAAGAAAAGTAATTATTTGTCTCCCAATTTCTGAGAGTGCTCATGACCGTTCTTAAGGTGCATTTTAAGAGCCATTTTCTATGTCTCCTTTGGTTACCATTAAAGAATCACCAGAAATCCTCAACTCCATGATCTTTATTTAAGAGTAGAATTAACTATCCCATTAGAAAACGGACATAAACAGAAGCTCACACCTGCCTCCACTGACATTTACAATGCGACCATAGCTGAGCTACATGGAAAGGGGTTTTTTACTTTTTTTCATGGCTTTGTCAAAGGAAAAACCCTGAAAAGCAAGGGTAATCATTTTTATTTGTTCTAAAACCCAAATGTATATTTTCCATCCTTTTTATTTACAATATAAAGTGCTTTTCTTAGTAAATCAACAAATATGAGTATTCATGTCACCAAGTGCTGATGATTAAAAATAATTACTTTAATGGGAGCTGGCCCAGTGCCAAACGTGATCAAGTTTTGCATTTCAAGCATGATCATGGATAATTTACATCTCCTTCTGCACCACTATCCCACTACTCTTAATGGATTCTATTTCAGTTTTTATGAATTAATGGAAATTTAGTACCTAATTCTCTGTGTTATAGTCCACCATTTGCTTTTAGAAGCCATAGAATCACACACACACACACACACACACACACACACACACACACTTTCTAAATCAGAATAGCTCAACATCTCATAATTCTTCAAGTAACTCATTTTAAAATGTTTAGGTGTCTGCTTTTCATGAGTCCTGAGAGTACAGAATGGAAGAGACTAGTGGGACCTGGTGTCGTGCCACCCAGGAGCATTCCTATGTTCTGCAGGGGGGCCTTGTACCAAACTGGTGCAATTCTCCTTCACAAACAGAGCATAGGACCACTCAAAACTCCTAGCCACAGCTTGAGGGGTTGGTGCCTTCACTGCAGACAGTACCCCTGGGTGCAAGGGAAGGTAGGGCAACCTCACTTCCTCGCTTCCTTTTTCCAAGGTTTCATATATAATGAAGATATGTCAAAACAGGGTTACAAAGCACGGTAGCAGATTTTTGAATGTTTACAGTTAACAAATTAACACCTTTAAGAAAAAAATGCAATATAATTGTATTTGCAGAAGATAATTATAGGATATATAAACAAAATATATGTTAATACCTGGTACCCTAAAGGCAGAATGGTCCAGTAAATAACCCAGTTTCTATTTGTATACTTTGTAATCCTATATGTGTATTACTATGACATTATATATGCACATGAGAGTATATCATAGTCATTTGAAGATAATATCTAAAGTAAAAATGTGATATTAGCAAATGAATACAAGGGCTGGTCTCTCTGCTTGTATTTATATAAATACCATTTGCATTTTCCTTTTTTAATTAGATCAGAGCAGGAAAAAGGGAGTCATTCCTAAGGAATTTGTTCAAAAATTGTAGCTGTAGTTAGAAAAGAAGACCCAGAAATAATACCACATCTGAGGTCCAGAGGAGAGCCTATTGGTGCTAGGGAGGGGTAACGAAAAAGTTAATGAATGAAGTTATTCTAGTCATATAAAAGTTCAGGGTAGTTCATTACAAACTTTCCTTAAATATCCTGAGCTGCACTGGCCAATGCTAATTATGAGACACAGATTTATTGACTCATTTTTATGTGTTACTTGTGCTCATCTCTGACGGTGAAGAAATATCACGGTACCTCGGCTAGTACCTCAGTGTCTTCTTCAACAGTGCTTCTGAAAGCTCAAGGTAACTTTGGAGAATTTTTTGGTGCCATTTTTCTGAAAGAGGTGACTGGGATTAAAGATGTGAGATGGATACACAGTTTATAGTAGGGTTGGGAGAAATGATTGCAGTTGTTTCATTTGCTTTGGTAAGGGAACAAATGTGTATCATATTACTACATTGGCCACCGAGGAACAAAACTCTTTTATATAATTATGAAAAAGATACTTTATTTCCCAAGGACGAGTGTTCCACTTTGGCCTAGAATGTATCTCTTGTAATTAAATGACTTTGGACAGCAACACCGCTTATTCCCCAGCCCAAGTAAATTACAGGGTTTGGAGACATTTTTCCAGTTGGCATCAAGATATAAGAAATGGCCCTTAGGCATCTGTGATAAAATGAGAGGTGTGGCACACCAAAGCCACTTGTTTCTTCTCCTATCAAGTCACCTATACTTTCTTTGGCGACTCTCTGGAAAAGTCGCAACACATGTACACAAATCAAGGGGAGAAAGGAGGGGAGAGGAGGGGAGGAGACAGGGGGGAGGAGAGGAGGGGAAAGCGGCTGGGAAGGGAGGGAAGGAAAGGAAAGAGAAAAGAGGGGAAGAGAAATATTTGGGAGATACAGGGTGGGAGGTGACCACAGCTATATACACTTTCTGACTGATTTTGCTGTGGACTGTCAGACTACCCCTTGCCAAAGCATAAGGATATACATCTATAAGATATCCTAAAAGATGTGTCTTATGCAAGAACTGAACTTATTCTTCATTTATTTGTATTCTAACTCAACAAAAAATTTAGTATCTTCAATTCTATGGGCATTATCCCAGCCATCAAAGATAAACTATTTAAAAGCACAACCTCTCTTTTGAAAGAGATGGCAGTGGAATGGGGAAATAAGCATGAAAATAGATGATTAGCATATAATGTGGAAAGTGTTTGAAGCTCATTTACCTGCTGTGCAGGGGGAGTGGTCCAGCAGAGGCAAACTGTGTGACCTTTGCTGGGGAAGAATTTGAGATCCTACTGGGGGAAGGATTTAATTCACTGATGAGTGAGGACACATTCTACAAGCATCCTCCGTGCTCATGCAGCGGAGTCAGTCACTCGAAAGAGTGGGCTCTGTGTGACTGAAGGAACACAGGAGGACGTGTGCATCGAGGACAAGCCAGTGACGGCCGCTCAGTGCTGCTCTCTCAGCAGAGACCCCTGTACTTTTTCTTCGTAATAATGACAATAGTTAAAATGAACGGAATTACTGGTGTAGCAGTTTAAATTTAATATCCTATTTAATCCTCTTAATAATGCTTGCAGGTAGGCACACAACAGTACATCCATTTTAGATTCAGCCGAGTGAAGTTTGCTTACTGGTCCAGGACACTGGAGCTGGGAAGTCATGGAGCCAGGATTTGAACACGTGTACTTGGACACCAAAACATGCCAGCCCGCCCCCTTTTGAGGTCCATTCTGCCTCCTCCATAACTTAGCCCATATCCCCGGTGATTTTTCTGCTGTTTTCTAAAGCTATAAAACAGAAACAGTTTCAGCATCCATGACTCAGGGATAGACTAGATGACCATTCCGCTTGTATGTGGATAGAAATAATGACCATTTCTCTTCTATGTGGACAGACGTGGGTTGACTGAGCTCTTGAGCTCACTAGTGCCTTAGTTAGGGGGCAGAGGAGAAAGAGACTCTGGACACTTAAGGTACATGTACAATAATTCTGTTCTTTGTCTTATGTCCTCCTCTTCCACAACCCCTGAAGAACAGTGGCTTTATATCTTTAGCAGTGGAAGCAAATGAGCTCTAGTGAGACCTCTTCTTAGGTCTAGTTCTGCTCCCCTGACCCAACTAAACTCACTGGCCTGTACCCACATCCTAATCCTTAATTTTCCTTTTGAGGCAGGATCTCACTACCCTGCCTAGACCTACCTTGAACTTGGCATCCTTCTGCCTCAGGTAGAGTGAGGCCTTCCATGACCTGTGAGCTCTGCCTACTACAGAGCACCTTTCCTTGACTTTTTTTTTTTTTGGTTAAATGGCTGATTTCTCCAGTGATGTCTTATTTCTACCCCCTATGTCAAAGTCTGATTGCCTCAAACTTGGTTGCTTCTTGCTCATCCAAAATGCAGTTTGTAAGACTATTTGGGGAACAGAAAAAAAAAAAAAAAAAAGAAACAAAATCATAAACTCATTTTGTCAGCAAGCCCATGCCTAATATGCCGTGGTGCATTACAGCTGGATTGTGAGAGACCTGGAACCCATTATTCAAGTCTGTGACTTATGTAGGTCAATGTAAATAGCCTCTGGTATAGAAAGGTTAACGTTTATGATGGGTGAGGCATTCAATCAAGTGGGTGGTTCAACACGCACTGTTGCAGTTCAAACCAATTTTTGACTCAGAAAAAGTACGGAGACAGGGGTAGCAACTGAACTTTTTTTCTCTTTAGTGTAGAAGGACTCAGAGGGATCACTGAGACATCCTAGGCGTGTCAATTTTGCCAGTTTTAACAAAATTTCCACATTGTTTTGGATACTTTGTAACCATGAAAATCTTCTTTGTTGCTTTGGTTATTGCATCCATTCTTAAAAAGCATATTTTTCAGTTGGTTGTCTCATATAACACAAAAACCAATACAAGTGAATAGACTTAAGTAGGAAGATAATAAATGTATGTGGTTTTCCCCCAGTATATCTTATACGACTTTGTCCCCTTGTATAAATATTAAACATATAACCAACCATACTTTTATCACAGTGAAAAAAGTTTATAAGGACATATCAGGTATCGTGTTTCAGAAATGTTCATACCATTTTTTATTCTTGCTTTCCTGTTTTAATGATATGCAAAAAGATAATGCTTTCACTGTAACCTTCTGAATAAGACACTGCTATTGACATCTGAGGATTAAGTTTTAATTGAATTAAGATTTTAAATGGTCTATTATGTATGATCCCTGTATAATGGTCACTAAGACACACTAGAGTAGGCAGTGAAACAGATAAATATGTTAAAAACACAGCTAAGAGCTCCATTTAGTTCATTCGTGCTTGCCAAAGTTGATACACACAATTTCTCCCGGATGTAAAGGGAGCATAAAATACACCCATATCGAGCTACTGCCTGCCCTTCAGATAGTGTTTCCCTGGGCTGAAAATCGGATATCTCTTATGCCCAGATGTGATATATTTATAGCAGTGGATGGGCTTTTCACTCACACTCATTGTGTTTTCTCTGCTTTGGTCTGGATTTCGTTGACAGCAAGGTTAGTGGAGACTCATCTCCATCACCTCTTGGATGAAGTAAGTACACAAATGTGTAATCTCTTAACACAGAGTGTAAGGAAATACCCACAACTAAACCAAACCCCAGACTCCTGAGGGAGACAGAAGAAGAGAACCCAACAAACATCTGAAAAATTATCATAATTTGTCGCAATGATCATAAACAATGGGGAATAAAACCTACTAGGTTTACCATAAAAGTGACTCCCACATTTCATTCTCTAGATTTTTTTCTTAGATCTTTTCTCCACTGTTTTGCCCTGGGAACATGGCAAAGAGAATTCTATCCTGGGTTGAGCAGTCTGAATTTCAATGTTTTCAAAAGTGATGCAATAACTTGGATTTAACAGCTTCTAGGTGATGCCACACAAGGATTAGACTGCTGTTTCAAGTAGAGCAAGGGACACGCCATGGCTGCAGTGTTGTCTTTTTATTAGAACGACACCTTCTTCCTGTGTGTCCCCCTTCCTGGCCCCAGCCAACCCACTCCACAGCTCAGGACTTACCTAGACTGAGCTAAACTGAATCCAGAATGTATAGAAAGGTCCTGTCAGCAAGAAGCCAGTAAGTAAAGCTTTTGTGGACATGGGTTGAAATGGAAATAACTCCCCCTCCGCTCCCCAATAATATGTCCCCATTTATTTAGGACACCAGAGACAGAGGCTGAAGGAGTGTGGATGAAGAGGTCAGGGGAAAGTTCTGCCTCTTGGCTTTGGTGTGGGTTTTGGTTGATGTTGCCCTGACAGCTACAATTGAATTGTTCTTTGCCATCACTCATCCCCTTGCTACCACTTTCGCTCTGACCCAAAGGTCTCATTTTTCACCGTCACCTAAATGAGTCATGCAGGAGGTAAAATTTGGACTATGAAAATGGTACTTTGCAACAGAATCTCCTCCAGTAAGTGAAACCAACAAAAAGTTTTCCTTTTTCCTTCCCAAAGGTGGGCATAAAGAAAAGGGGAGTAGAGACAGAGATGTTCTGAATGGGAACATACTGCAGAGCAGCCGCAGGTGATCTAGGAAAACCTAACATTTGGGCTCACTGGCAGAGATCTGAATGCTTCATAGGAAGACTGGCAGAAGGACCAGATAATCCAATTTACTTCTGGGTGGCAGAACAGTGCACAGATGTCACAGAGAGAAAAGTGTTTGATTTTCTTTTGTCCTCTCTCCATTTTTGGAGGAAGGACACCCACTCTCTAAAGCAATCAGTTCATCAGTGTTTCTGAGAAAAACATTTCTCCCTTCTATCTTCCCTTGGGCAGCACCACCCTTGCTGGGAGTGTGGTTCTGCGTTGCCCCCAGCTGCCCCTTAGAAGTTCTCCCAAGGACTGCTGAGTTGACTAAAGAGTCTGTGTCTTGCAGCTAAGAACCAGGGCAGGACAATTAGCACATGTTTCACTCAACAGAAGCAACTGAAGCCAATATAAGGCAACCTCAAGATTGCTAAATCAGAGCACTTTTCTTCCAACCTGGACTGGCCTCCCAGTCTCTACCTAGAGAATTCCCTCAGTCATCAAAACCAGCTCAGCCTCCTACTTCCCTGCAAGTCCTCTCCAGACTCTTTCAGTTGAAGCCGGTACCACCTTTCCCTGTGACAGCAATTTTCTCCTCCTCTTGCACTGTTTACTTACACACCTTCTCTAGCCAGGCAGTGCACCTTTATAGAAAGAAAAGAGGCCCTGTCCTACTCACCCTTCTGCAGACCTGGAATCATGATACTGTTAAACAATGAAAGACAGTGATTCTAACACTCATACCTCACCCTTACTATGTACAAACCATTGTTCTACATGACTGATATATATTTGCTCATTATTCTTCATGGTGATCCTATGACGCAGCTTCTATTATTCCACTGATTTTATAAATGACAAAACGGAGACCTAGAATTGTTACACACCCTTTAAAGTTCACATAACATGAACGCACAGCTTCTGAGTGTTGGGGCTCTTGGTAGACAAATACAGAATGTTAGCTCCATTTCTTTCTCCTAGGACCACATATCAGGGAGTCAACCAATGATTTCTAATGCACGAATAAATGAATAGAGTGGGAAAGGAACCTAAAACATGCCTCAAAATAATGGTTCAGACAATTTTTTAAATCTGTATATGATATAGAGGTTACATTTTATCTTTGAACTCTTGGCTCAAAGATTTATTTCTTGATTAATGCATTTCTTAACATGAGTAGTCTTGGAGAAATATTAAAATAAATACTATTTAGTTATGCATAATGTATTAGTATATATGGAGGAGTGTACATGGTTGGTACACATATTAGGTGTATATGGAAATTTAGAACAGAAGCCTGCAATCAGGATGGAGCACAGTAATCTCAAGAGTAAAAGTCATCTAGATCAAACACCAGTCCCATAGTACAGTGAGTCTCCTGTGTAAGACAATAATCATCCACACTTGTGTTAAACTCCTCCAGTGATGGAAAACTCACTGCTTTTCAGAGCAAACTAATCCCTCCTAAAATGGCTCTGTTGTTGAGCTTCCTTAAACTGAGCTACAGTGTAGCTATAACCTCCACACTAGTCTGCTAACTTCCAGGGGTGTCTGTCCGCTATTCTAATAGGAGGCAAAAGGCCGGGTAGAAGATCTCTTTAACTCCCTTTCATCTACATATGTACATGCTACTACACATGAATTCCTTTGTCACAAAGGAACTAATCTTTAGATTTTACTTATTCTCTCTATATCTTATTGCTTGACATTGCTCCAGCTCTCTCGAGTTGAGAGAGGAAGATGAGATGTCTAAATGAAGAACAAACATGATGATAGGATCTGTAAGTCACTTAGAACAGTGCTTCTCAAAATTTTAAATTTAATGTGCACATGATTCTCCTAAGGATCATGTTAAAATATAAATTTTGACTCATTTGGTCTAGATAGACCCTGAGATTCTACATTTCTATTAGGTCCTAGTTGATGGTTATAAAGCTGGTGCAGGGGACAGATTTTTACTAGCAAAAACTAAAAATTCTAAAATTTTCAGTAATTCTCCTGCTTTGGGTTTGTTTCATCAAATTAGCAACCCTGCTTATTCAAGAACTATAGTCAGTTCCCTTAACAGACAGCAAAAGTTCTCAAATCTTAAAGCCTAATGAAGAGTTATGTAGAAAGTTATTTAAAATTCAGATGCTTAACCCTTTCTGGATGCACTGATTTTGTAGGTGGAAGGCAGAGCTCAGAGATGTGACTTTTGTTAAACAAATGGGTCTCCACATACGATTTCTATGCAGATGGCCTTTGGCTCAGGCTTGGGAACCATTTCCTGGAATGAAGAAGTTAAGTGGAAACACCAGTTTTCTACACAGCTCATCATTCTTAATCATGAGAGTGAAGGATGTCAACTAAATGGTGACCATATTTTGTAAGAGCTGATAATGAAGGCCCAGAACCACACCATTTGGTCAAACTATTCTCTGACAGGTACAAGGACATGGCCCAAGAATGCCTTCCTGACCAGAGAATCCAGGCCATATGCTTTCTTCTTGCAGAAAACTTTCAACAAATAATAATGTCCACAGCAAATGAGGTAGTGGACATATGGATGCCATTTATTATTGAATTAGCCGAGCCATGGTGCCACTTATTTGGGCTGTGCCTCTTAACAAATGGCATCTTCATGAAATGAAATGATGCATTAAGGCCCATGCAAAATTAGTAGTGCTCTTGTTTTAAACTGGATGGTTAGAAATCATCCAGTTCTCATAGGGCCTAAGCCATACCCAGAGACTGTGAACTCACAGCTCTCTTTTTCCAATCTATTTTCTTCTCGGTGGAGGTAAAGCAAACATGTAAATGAGGTCAGGATTCTTAACTAGTTTGTGTAAATAAAGTGTCCAGGAGTTACAGTGAGGGTCAGGAGGAATAGGAAAGGAAGTTTTGGTAAGAGATGTACTCCTTGCATTGCTAAGCTGATACCAGGGAAATTTCTACACTGATTTCTTGAGATGTTCTGGAGAGTTTCTGCCATTAATATTTTTAGAAAACCAAAAATTCTATTTGACTCCTGCTCAAACAATCAAAATGCCATAGATAGTAAGCACGCAGTAGGTAAAGGGAATATGTGAAATGTAAATTCTCTTATTCTTATATCATGAGTGTATTACCAGAGCTCATGACTCATTTGCACAGGATCGTATAATTATTCCTAAGTGACGTCATTGTGTTGAAAGCTTGCTAAGGTAGTGGTAAGATGATGACATCTAAGCTGCCTACAGGGAAAGCAGACATTTCAAACATGGGCTCTCTTTGTGTGTTTTTGTGCTGACTACATGTTGGAACAACATGACTTTTGCTATCAGGATGTCTGGCAATGTCCCAATAATATCAGGAAATAAAATGGCTCAGAAAATGATTGCCAAATGTAGGTATGTACACCAAGATCCTTGCTGAATGATACACACATCCACACATCAGCAGAGTTTGTACCTTCTCCACACTCAGGTCCTCACAGACTAATTGGACTGGTGATAGAGGTTCAGAGAGGCTTTGGGGATGGCCATTCTCTGACCTTTCCAAAACAGGCGTTCAGTATTACGTAGAGACCTAACAACATACAGTGACATGGAAACCCTTGTAATAAGACACAGATGTAAATAACCAGAAAACATGCCCAGCTTTGCCCCCTTGATTAGTAGCTATAGCTTTGTCCTTTTTTTTTTTTTTAACGTATTAACTGATATTCCTGGATCATATAAGAATCAATGGGCTTTCTAAGAAGGGATTTCCAAATCATTGACTTTCTGAGACCGCACAGACTAACCTTATGGCTAAGACCATTACACACTGAGGTTAAGTGTGCTGTGCAAAAGTCACATACAGTTAGTTGACTGCAGAACCGGAAAATTGACAATAAGACTTCAGCTTCACACTTTCTATATTGGCTCTTGTTCCGTGTGTCTTCTAAGTACAGGAGCATGCAGGATTTATGTTACCCTGGTGACTTAACCTTGACACAGTTATTTGGATGATGGCACTACCAACTTGTACCTCTCACATCCTCAGTCCTTAGCCTGGAAGAACTACATGATCAGAACACATTTTTTACAATATTTACTGAATAACTCTTGTCCATCAGTCACATTCTCAGACATTCAGTACATTTTTACATCAGGGCATTCTTTTTAAATGACCACTTATTTTAAAAAATATAAAATATAATTTAAATGTTCATTTTTTAGACAAAGTCATAGTCAGCAAATCTCCTACCAATGATGTCATCATGATGATTATCCCTAATGTTCACAATCTACATCCATGGCAAAATTCAGTTTTACTTTTCAAAGCTCAGCTTCCCACAAGGGCCAATTAAAAATGGTAATAAATACTGCAAGGTCAGTATTTATATAAAGAGCTTAGAATCCACCTTTCTTCAAACGTAGTCTTCCTAATCTGATCATTACCAGTGGCTACAACCATGGCTAACACCAACAATCACAAGTTATATGAAACTTCCTGCCTCTTTCCTTCCGTTTTCTTTCTAACACTCATGGTTGTTATCTGCTGGTGCTGGCTGCCTCATAACGCAGGGCTCACCATATTTTCCTCCCTAGTAGATCTGCAAATGCAGAGTTTTAAGATACAAAATGAATGAATGCAGTTCCTCTTTCTTTAAGCTCAGAGGAAGCGTCATTGGATGGAACTGGAATAAAAGAAGATCTCTCCAGTCTGTCTCACACTTTTAAAATTAATCCAGCTTGTTCTTAATTAATGAGAGGCTCTTTGACTTCCCTGGTCATTTTCTTGGAGCTTCCCATTTGCTCAGGGCAGGCACTCCTTCAAGTTGAGCAAAATGGAACTGCATGAAAAGGCACTCCTGAGATCAAGGTTTGTGGCTTCCTTGTTCACTCACCAGCCTTGTGCTCCGTGTGTGTGTGTGTGTGTGTGTGTGTGTGTGTGTGTGTTCAGGAGTGTTTCAGCCAGTTGTCTGAAGCAGAGGGAAGGAGATTTGAGCTCATCCTTTGTTTGTTGATATTTGATAATACTCCTTTGGCCAGATTTGCATGGTTGTTAGAAAGTCATTTTGCAGCCTAAAAGATTCTTTCACCAATGAGATGATGTCTTTTACCTCATCTGAATCAGATGTACTGTCTGAAGTTGTCCTTATGTGCCTCTGTGTTGCTGATTATAAAATCTAACAACCATTGTGACAAAACTCACTTTTCTTATGGATATAAAAAAGTAGCACAACAATTGGGTTTAAAATTCTAAAAGCACAATAAACTATTTAGAATTTGTACCTACATGTAATAATATTGTATACATTCATGTGTCAATGCAATTCTCAAAATACATGCCCATCTCCCCAGTGATGTCGCATTAATTTTCATTTGTCTGTGGACAACAGAACATTCTCAGTATCTCCAAGCAGGCTCTGATACAGAAAGCAGGCTGCAGAAAGCGGGGAAATGTGGTGAGGGGACACGCGGGTCTGCTGTGTGCCAGCTCAGCAGGCAGTGGAGTCGTATCCTAATGAAATCTCAGAGCTGTTTCTCCTTTGCCTCTTTGGAGTGCTTCATCTCACAAGCTCTGTGGCCCAAAAAGAGTCTGCCTTGACACTCATCTGCCTCGGCTTCACAAATGTAAATCCAAAAGGTTCTTCAGTGCCCCAGATGTAGGAGTCTGCCTTTTGGTTTTCATACTTTCCTTTGATGCTAAGAGTGATAAAAGGAACGGTCTAAAAACTGAGGGTTCTTTGCAAGACTCGCCTACTCAGGTTGGGACAAGCAGTGTGTGAAACACTTCATCTACCCCCCTGAAGCACCATCTCCACCCTCAGCAGAGGCCTCAGGATGGTTTTGGGTGCGCAACTTTGGCTTATTTCAATTCTGGTCTTGATTCCTGCTTTGCCTGGAGAGTATAGATGAGGCAATTATAGTCTACCTGCTGTGATGAGCCAGCGCCCTGGAGAACATTTTCTAAGTCAGCCCCACCCTCGCTGAGCATGAGTTTAACCCTAGAAAGTTCCTTGAAGAAGCCCTGTGTTGAACAAACACTCCAGGGAGAAAGGATTCTAACGATGCATGGAAGGCCACATGCACAAAGGAACAGAGGTAGCAGGTGCCCCTCTGCTCTCTTATTGAAAAACAGACACACTCAGTGCCTTTAAAAAAAAATGAGCACATAGTCTCAATACCTCCCTTCTCATCCCAGCCCCATGTGCATACATTTTTTTCTCTCTTCTTTTATATGTACATAAGCATATACATATAGCCCACCACCATAACCACTACCTGCAGTGTTAGGTAGTATAGTCCAAACCAACTCAGATCTGAATGCCTTTGTACCATTTGGGAGCTGTGGCCATGAACATGTTATTTAACTTTGTATACCTCTATTTCCTCAGATGTTCAGAGCAAATCCCTCAGAGAGGAGGTTGTAGAGATTAAGGGAGGAGATGGCATGTCCACTGCCTGGTGTTCAGGAAAGGCTGATTTCTCCTCCCTTCACTACAGTTTCATCTGTCTTGGAGCCAAGCCTAGAAGGCGCCCTTGTTTCAAGGGTCTTCCCATGGGGGATGCACCCTCCCTCAGCTCTGGATAAGTTGCGATGTTTTGTGCTATGATCATCATCCTGCTCCCCTTAATCACCTGCTCCTGTTCTGACAGCCAGATTCTTAGGAAATCTCCGCCTTTCTCACCTCACTTTCTCCTGCTTCACTTTCAAAACACCGGGAGGAGAATAGCATTCAGCTGGAAGCCCTCACCCCAGCAGACAGCTTTCGCTCTGGATCTCCAGGCAGTCGTCTTGCTGTAGTCTTCACAGATTAAAACTGAGTGCCACAAAGCAGCCTCCAGCAATGATCAGCTGCGTCCCCCTTTGGGGTCCAGGGTCTGTGTTCCCTGCACGAAGATCCCTTTGACTTTGACAAATTGGAATAACACCTATTTCAAATATATTATTTGATGAAAGCAGATGTCAGCAGATACTGCCTATGTAATTGATATTTGATTTATTCAAGATTTATGCATGCTGTGCCTTAGATTTATTAATGATAATCCCCGGCTCTTGTGTTTAATATAGTGGAACCAAAACATAATTTGCTGGGATCAGTCAGAAATGCATCAAAGTGATTAACTCTACATGCAAACCATTACCCAGTGACATCCCTACTGTGCACAGTGCAAAAGGAGGCAATAATACTGTAATTGGCCTCACTTACGCATTAGAATATTTCCCATGATTGCTAGTAAAATATGATCCGTTTTATCTCTGATCCTGCCCCTCCGCATCCCTTGTCATCCTTTGATGTTTCATTGTTTGGCAGGATTCTCCTGAAAATGGCAGGCACACACGTGTGTGCCCCCCTCACACACACATCATCCCACCCCAACAATTATATGCTAGGGAGGATAAGAAATCTGTCTGCAAAAGACAAGGAGGGTAACTGTCCCCTCAGAAGGCTGCCTGGTGGGTAGTACTGCTTCTGGTATAAATGAAAAGTCGCCTTTCTGTCCCAACAAAAGAAACTACTGCCTGTCCAACCAAAGGAAATCATACACTAGCACAGCTACCTATCCATGCCCATCACAGATTGCAATACCCAGACACGTTGTAAAATGACTGCCATCTTAAAGTGGGCAATTGGAGCTAGGCAAACCATCACTAAGATCAATTTTGGAGAACACTTTTGTCCTTTAATTATTTTCATTCACATAGTACTCTGAGAAGAACTTTTTACCCATGTCTTTAAACACTTTGCTATAAGCATTACAGTGTCTGTTTATTCTTTTATGCATGTTTATTGTTTTGGTTTAGATCATTAAAACTTGATTGCATTGACAGGCCTTTAGTATAAGACTACATACTTCTTTTTAAAAAAAAAAAAAAAACTTTTTTATTATGAATTGATGGCAGTGGAAGAGACCATTTTTATTTCAAAGTTTGCAAGTAAAAATATACACATATGGCCAAATATTCAGAGCCTACAAAAATGTGTGAAGTGAAACATAGAAGTCTTGCTTCTCTACCTTTTCCTCTATTTCTAGTTCTTCCCTATGGTATCATTATTGCAATACCTTCGCGGGTAATCTTGCTAAGAGGACAAACAGTATACCCACGTTCTTCATGTAGCACTGTATTTTAGAGATACTTTCATGTTTCTCAACGGGAGCTGCTTGATCTTTTCTCATTAAAATCTGTGATCACTTTTAATTATTTAAAATGCTGCCCAGCCAGGTGTGGTAACACAGGCCTTTAATCCCAGCACTTGGGAGGCTGAGTGAGTGATCACAGTGAGTTTGCGGGCACACTGGGCTACATAGTGAGTTCAAGGCCAGCCTGCACTACATTGTGAGACCCTGTCTCCAAAGAGCCAAAGGAAAAAGAAAGTGGTACCTGGCTTGGCAGTGCTATGCATTAAGCTCTGTACTTGAAAGTCATTTAAAAATTCTTCTGCCTAGCCTGAGAAGTAAGGCCACAATTTAGAATGAAGTAGCACCTTGTGAGGATTTGCAGCAAGATGGAAATACATACACATCCCATATTTTACACCAAAGCTGCAGTAATGGCCCTGATGTCTCAGTTTCCTGGAATGTGCCCTCTGTCTCCAGGGCATGTGGTAGACTGCGTCAGTACATCAGTGTGACATCTTGATGGGTGAGGGCAATTTTGATTCCCATGGTTATTGCCAGGTTGGTATTAGGGGTTTTAGTGTATTTAGTAATACACCACCTACCTCAAAGGATGAACATGCTTCACAACTAAATTAAAATGAAGTCCCGGGATAATTTTTATGGTGCCTTCATGGAATAATACCAACTGTTCTGTATCAGTTTCTCTTTTGCTCCTGCAGCGGGATAGCAGATATTTTGAGAATATATGAAAGATCTCACAAGGGACATACATTTGCATTTTTAATATCATTAAGAAATACCCCAAGAATAAAATGGATATCTTTTGCATTTTCTAGCTCCTCTTTCTAAGGACTAGGAACACTATGTTCTGAATGGTGCTCTGCATGGGTCAGGCCCCTCCGTAAACATCCTGGTCTTGGTCATTAAGAACGCTCTGCTCTGCAAACCCCCAGAGCTCCTGAGCTGTGGACTTGGCCATTCACTCTCTGGATGCTTTTCTCTTAGCTGCTACAGAAGTGATTCCTGCTTCAGCAGTCTGAGTGACCTATTCTTTTTTTTTTTTTTTTGGTTTTTCTCCGGTACCCGAACTCACGACCTTGCGCTTGCCAGGCAGGCGCTTTGCCGCTGAGCTAAATCCCCAGCCCCTGAGTGACCTATTCTCCTGTCCTAAGAGTTAATTGGTTCCTGCTTCTGAATGCTGTGGACTTCAAAAGGCTATGTCTTTGCTTACTCCAATTGTGCTCAGCACAGTCTGTGAACTCTGGGCCTGAAAGAAATTAGAAAAGATCTTAAAGAAGCCCATTTGAAGGAGTAATTTCAAAATGTGAGGTATGGCCACCTGTCTCCACAGTGTTAAGTCTTCAGTCTCCAGGAGATAAGGGAGCCATGGCTTTTATAGAGGAGAAGGACAAGTGGACAATTTTCAGACCAATAACCATTGCCATGCTGATCCTTGAAACCAGATTTGCCTAGGCACAAAAGCCCTTCCAGCTGAGGTACCCCAAGGAGAATACTGAATCACTTGAAACCCTCAGTTGCTTCTTCTGGGGGAAAAAAGTCTATCTTGGGTGTTATGGGGAGAATTATAGAAAGGCAGGCAAAGAAATATACACTAGGAAGATGGCAGGTCATCCTTACGGGGTGCTTGTCACTAGGGACTGATGAACAATCATATCAATAACAGTAACACTGATTGCTATTCAACAAGGTCCCAGCATTCAGGGAATTATCAATTTTCTTGGAGAAAGGCTATGAAAATTTTGGATAAATTTTGACCACTTGACTGGTCATGTGTGTGCTGGGGGACATCTGAAGTCTCCCAAGCCTGCCACTGTTGTTAGGCTCACTATCCCTTAAAACTCTCTTCTGCCTCACTAGTAAGTGGTGCTGACTGTCCCAAAGGAATTATTTCACCCCTGACAAGGAACATAACAAGAGAAAAATGAATAAAGATCCTGCAGCACCAAATGTTGAACTTAAAGTACCAGGAAAAACCTGGCTGAGGCTCTTTACATCTTGAAAAGCTTCACCTCCCCCTCTGTGTGTGTCATTCCTTCCACAGAACACTGTCCATGTTCACGTCACTGAAATGACACACTGTGTTGCCTTGGGGTCACTTATATTTAAGAAATCTCCTTTACTTTTGAGTCACTCTTAAAGTTGAAGTACAGTTGGATTTTTTGGTGTGCCTACATCATTTAATAGGGTCTGTACTATACTCTATCAGAATAGAAAGCTACTAAAGGATCCTTGGGGCCACCTAGTCACAGATACTTGTAGAGGAGTAAAATCTGAAGGAAGCATAGAAATCCTTGAATACAGTGGTGTGGCTTTCCAAGTTATTTAGGATGGCTGCAGAGTGAATTTTATCAAATAAACTCTGTACAGGACACCTATAAATGCAGCTGAAAAAAATGTTCATTGCAGTGGACTCCTGAGATATCTCTGGAAAACTCTGCTATCTGAAACACCTTTGAAAATCAAATTTGTCTAAACTTTACCCAATAGGAGAGGACAAACAGTACTATCTTGTTTTTTGAACTGACACAGAATATTTTTACATATTACTCAGTGCAGCACAATAATATTATACACATATACTGTATATAATGATCAAATCAAGGTAATTATCATTTTTACCTCCTCAACATTTATTAGTTCTATGTGTTGAGCATCTTCAGCCTCTTCTGATAATTTTCAAAATAACTAGAATAGGCAGCACTATCTTTTTTTAAA
>NW_004955424.1:18462607-18511026 GCF_000276665.1 Chinchilla lanigera
GGGAGCCAGCAGGCAGGAAGCTAGCCAGCCAGAAGGCTGGCGCTCCCCACCGAAGCTCCCTGTGCTAGGCAGCACTATCTTAAAGCCTGGTCTCCAGATCATAGCGTCAGCTTTACCTGAGAGCTTATTAAAAATCCAAATTCTTGGGCCTATTCCAGACTTTCTATAGGAAGAGCCCAGGAACCTGGCTTAAGCAATCCCTCCAGATGATTCTGGTGCATGGCTGTGCACCAGTCCTCCAAGGGCCTTTCAGTGAGTATTTTAGGCTCCTTCAAAAATACTCAGCTTCAGTGAATGCCAAGAAAAGCCCTGTGCAAATTCCATGTGCATTCTGGGGTATACACCCTGTGTTGGGAGCAGTTCCTTTTCATCCTGTACACTTTAACAGCATTGAAGAAAACCTCAAGTATATCACACATTGGAAATAATTCAGATGGTGGTTTCTCTAGACAAATGACTTATAATCAAAAAAATTTGACCCCTGTACTAAGTTATTTTTTATGGATTTGGTCAGTAGCTCTAACTGTTGGATGGGGATTACTTGAAAATAGTATACTCTTCCAAAGAAACTATAGTTTGTCACTTACAAAATTAGAGCACACCTTGAATTTAAAGAAGGATGTTTACTTTTCAAACATAACTATGCATTATCTCAGTTGACAATATCCCCACTTGAATTCTGGGACCCCCAAAAATATCCTCCTTTCAAGGAACAAGGAGGTTAGGTAAATTTTCCTAGGTCACATAGCTGAATAGTTGCAGAATAAATATTAGATTTCAGTTCTCCCTGACACTCAGCCCATTGTCTTCTCTGGTGTTCCAGGAAATAGAGTAAGCAACTCCCTAAGAAGCAAATTTGCAACCCGATCAGTTTCCTCTATGGATCTTTATTCTTTCCCCTCTCTTTTGTTTGTCACTAGTAGTAGTAAAGTTCATAAAGGTCTGAAATTGTTGATGTCCCAGCTCAGTGGTGAGATAGAAAACTCTTCTTCTGCATCTCTGCTGCAGGTGAGATGTGTGGTATTGTACCTAAAGCAATTGCTCCCTTTTGACTCTGTGGGTGAGCATCTGTTTCTAGTTGTAACTGGTCAAACATCCCTTTTACAGAAAAGCTAATAACATTTTCACGTATGGTTTTGAATCTGGGCTTCAAATGACCTTACATGGAGATTAATTGAAGGTGTTAATGGCATAGTTGCAGCCAGGAATGTCAAAATACTTGCTTGGGTTTCTGTGTACATGTTTTAAGAGGATTTGCTATTGACACTGCACTGGATTAACTTTAAATATAAAGAAAAATACAATAACCTCAGCAACCACCTGTGAAGCAAATTTCTGTAACTAGGGAATCTGGATTAGTGCTCCAAGCAGGGTGCAGGGTAATGAATTTGACATCCCATTTTGACTCTCTATGAAAAATGCCCAGGATACGATCTCTTTAAGTGGGGGTAATACAGGCAGCAAAATTCTGATGAGGGTGAAAAATCTTATCTCCGACCTTTTGTAAGACTCTCAAAGAAAATGCCATTAAAGAGTAGAGTTGATTGATGGGTATTCTGTCCTATTTTCTTCCCTCCCACCTCACCCAAGCAGAAGAAACAGGCTAATGATCAGTGGAAAGAACTATACTTTGAACTATATTTTATCATGTATTTACGTAAAAATATATTCATCTTGCAGGACACTTTAAGCTTAGTTGTCATAATTACCCATTCCATGGCTTGGCTCCAACACAATTTCTCCCATTGTTTCTTTCTTAAATTTGTATTTCTATTTTACTACCCTACCTCATGTGTGTGTTTATGTGTGTGTGTGTGTGTGTGTGTGTATTGTAATTCACTTTAAAGCCTGCTTATGGGATATAAATCATGAAGACATAAAAGTAAACAGAATAATCTCCTTTCATACATGTTTTGCAAACCCATAAACTGAGGAAGGATGAACAGGATTTTTAAAATACTGTGGATTACTTTGACTGGGACAGTTTATTCAGCTATGTTGGGCAAAAGAAATGTATCAGTCATTTCAAAACCAGGTCAACTGCTATCTACATGACCAACTAGCACATCAGAAATCATTAATTCAAATACAGTGCAACCAATTCAATAACACCTTAGGAAACAGACCCTTGACATTACAGTTCATGTGTCTGTGTTTAGGATCTTCTCACTGCCCAATTCTTGGGCTGTTTCTCTTCTGGGCTCTTGTAATATCCTCTACACAAATTCTCTGTCATCTACTCACCATACAGCATTTGTGTGTGTTTTCTCTGTTCTCATTTTTCCTGACAATCTGTCAGCTTCCTGGGGGTAGATTTGTGTTTTATTAATCTTTTTAATACTCAGGCTTCCTGTGATTACTGACATACACTAGGCATTTGGAGGGAATAATTTTACGAGGTATACAATGGTCTCAGATACCATCCTACTTGCAAGAAAATTGCAATAATTTCATGGTATACTTACTCAAAACAAGCAGAGTAGAATTAATAGATAGTATAACTGACCACCTTCCATATTGGTTTCACAGACTCACTGAAGCCAGCTTGTAGTTTTATTTGGGCCACCCAACTGCATACATTTGTGCTTATTGAGAAACATTTTGTAGCATATGAAGAAAGCTCTAAAAGCTTAATTAATCATTCTACAAACTTAGCACATTTTTGTTCAATGTACATATGCCAACAAGATTCCACATGCACATTTTAATTTTCCCCTAAAGTTTTCTAAATTCTTCTTTTAATAAAAAGCTTAACCCATTATTGTCGGATGAAAGAAGTAAAAATGAAGTAAACCAGCTTTATTTAATTTTCTAAATTGAATAAAATGAAAAACAAATAAAAGAATGATGAAAAGCAATGTATGTCAGAGTCACTTGGCTTTCCAGTGGGTCAAAACACTCAGGTAATTCAGCTGGGCCTCCTGAAATTCTTTGCACATTTGACTTTCAGGATCACACAGGAAGGCATGCTATCCTCTGGTCAACGCACCAGAAAAAGAACCACACTCACCGTAAAATGAAGGAATCCTGAGTTGAACTATCATTACTGCAGGCTTAGGTGTCTGTGAGCTGTGAAACACAAATAGAGTTATAAAGAGATTATATGGCCCTGGATATCATAAATACACTATAGATTTCCTTACTAAAATAAACCAACACATAGATACTTCAGTAGAAAAAACAATTAGTGGTAGGGCATGAAGTTCCTTACTTTCATTTCTCCATTCCCTCCCTCCCAGGCCTTTCAAATTTCCCTTGGGCCCAATTTGGAAATTCTTACAAAGGCTAAAGTCCAGCAGCTTAACACCTATTAAACACGGTTGTAAAGTGAAGATGCAGCCTGTGAGTTGGGCTCTTGGCAGCATCCGAAAAATACGGCAAATGGCACAACTCTTTTGCTGAAAGGAAATAATGGAAGAGATGAAGGGAGAGATGTGGATAAACCAGACTGAGTGTTTCAGACATGACCCACAGAGCATACTGAGCCACCGCACTATTGCTATTTAGTACCTGTGAAGTCTACCAGTATGCATTATTAAATTCATGTATTATTGAATCATGAATCCTTGTTCCCTGATAAGAAATGGAGATGATTTCTTAGTTTAAATTAAAGCCCTGCCTCCTTATTTGAATAAAACTGCATTACTGGCTGCCTAGCATGCTAATCAGAAAACCGCATTAAGCAGGTAGGACTGTATGAATTAAAAAATAATGAAACAAGACTTTGCAGCCAGACATTGTTCCCTCGCCTGCTTTTCATGACAGCGGATTTCCTACTTGGAGTTGATAAGACAACGGCAGATGAAGATAACAACATGAGAGGGAAATCATTCACTCTAATGGGCTCCACCTGCGCAGACTTCGGCTCATTTACATGGCTGCAGAAAAATTAGAAATCATGCGGCAATTAGTCTGTTCTAGATTATGCAGTGTGTCAACTGATACCACTCAGGAGAGCACTAGTGCTAAAATGGTTTCAGAAGATAAATCTACTCTCCTATACAAACAGTTTTAATTACCTGGAAAACAGCATTGCCTATTGAGAAATCTCCATTGTGAACCTGGGCTGCTCTCCTGCTATTGGAATCAGATGTTGGGAAATTCCAGTGTTTATGTAATTGACTCATAGTATTTGATGACTTGTTCAAACTGAAATTGGGCCTCTTGGTCAGGTCCCCAACTGCTCATCAAAGGCCTCTTCTAATGTCGGTTTCAGAGTTGGTCTGGGATAGGTGGAAGGTCGGAATTTTTTTATTTTTTAATGGCACTGGTTTATTGGTATCTTTTGCTTCTTGAGCCTTAGTGCTCACAGATCTATACAAATATGATAATGTATGATAAAATAATTTCACATATGAAGCTTTAGTCAACAGATCAAGCAACCATAAGCATCTCCTTATGAATAAAATGCTAAGACCACTAAGGGTTTAGATTCTCACTTAAGACACCAAGATAAAATTATTCTACTGATTTTTGTCCTGGAGATATATTTGTCACTTTTTTAAAAATCAAGATGGTATTTAGAAAAATAATAATGCTTTTTCCTTTATTAGGGTTTATTTAAAGGATTGGTTTGATTTGCTTATAGAAGTACTTATGTATTCACAGCCACTTCATTTATTTTGTCATTGTTATTTTTGTTCTGTATTTTTTCATTGTTTTTGAGGCCATGTGATAAAAAAGTCAGGGTTACTGGTTACATTTGCGGCAGAAACAATGGTTGAAGAAAGCATTCTGAAAAAGAAAGCTTTGGTCCTTGGGTGGGAGTTACTTCCTGCGGTATTGGTAGAATGTCTGACTTCTGCCTGCACCTTTAGGGAAAAGAAAGTCACAACAGGGTGCCAATGTTACCTATAGGTAGAGAAGCAACCCTTGGGCACAGTGAGGTTTTAGCCAGTATGACATCCACTGGCAAGAGACCAAGTTGTCTCTGAGATTTGGTTCAAGGTTCTAATCCCCACTAAAAAATTCACAGTCTCCAGGAATGGTCCACTTTGGTATACTGATTGTCATCCTTTGTCTTTGGAGCATTAGTCCAGTGAGGTATCTTCTCACAAGAGAGTTTTAAGGTTATAAAATTCAGAAAATGTTGTTAAAACCTTTCATGAATAGCAAAATGAATCTAACATGCTATAGACACTGAGATGTCATGGAGTTAAGAAATTAGTTGAACCTAGCAGTTTCCAAATCTATCTGCACATTAAATTACTGCACCCCACCAAACAAACAGACCTCTCTTGGTGATGGTACATCATTAACTCATTCAGGATCTAAGAGAACAACCTTGAATCATGATCTGGCAGTGTGAGAATGAAAGCTTTGGCCCTTGGGAAAGAGTAAATTTCCCCCATTAAAAAACCATAAGAACCCTGTAGCTTATGTCCCTTATGTTCATTGTCTAGGTACATCTAGTTTATATCAAAGGCAATTTTCTTCCATTATAGTGCCTATGAGAACACGCACACACACACACACATGTATACACAGATAGCACACAGACATTGACAGATACACATACAACACTCCATCAAAGCCTTATCTAATTTTGCTGCTTGGATTATTTATGTGAAGCACTGAACACAGAAAATTTTTTCAGTGACTGTTTTCTCATTCTTCAAAGGTGGTACTTAATCAGTGCCATCCTAGATGCCTAGGAAAAAAGTTAATTCATTACAATGAATATTTTAAGGCATTAGGGCATAATTCTTTCCTGGAATCAAAGAACAGAGCTGCCCTAGCAATGTTGTGGAATAACCTACTCTTATTGTATTACTATCTGTGATGTGTATAATGATGGTATCTCTCATTTCTGATATTGGCTGATTTTGTATTTTTCTTGGTCAGTCAAGAATTGATTAGTACATCAATATTTTCAAAAAGTATTTAGTTTAATTGTATGTATTTTTTATTTCTTTTCAAATTTCATTTGTTGTTTCTCCTTATCTTATTATTTCCTTCCTTCAGTTTGCTTTAGGTTTATTTTGCTTGTATTTTTCTAGATTCCAAAACAAAAATTTAGTTCTCTGATTTGAGGTCAATTTTCTTTTCTAATATACAAGCATTTAATGCTGTCGATTTTGCTCTAGACCCTGCTTTACCTGCAGCTCACAATATTTGATATTTTCATCTTTTATTCATTAAAAGTCATTTCTAATTTTTTCTTTGATCCAAAGTCTATTTAGAGCTATGTTGCCTAATTTTTTAATGAATTACTTTTATACATATCATTCTGTTATTAATCTCTTTATGGTCACAATATATATTTTATAATTATTTCATTTCCTTAAATATAGTGAGACTTGTTTATTGGCTCAGCATGTGGACTGTCTTGGTGAATGTTCCAGGTGCCCTTGAAACGAATCCACATTCTGCTGTTCCTGGATGAATTATTCTGTAGATGTCAATTAGACAAGTAGGTTGGTGATGTTGTTCATGTCTTCTGTATTCTTACTGGTTTTTTGTCCACTTGTTTTATTAGTAACTGAAAGTGTGCAGTCTCCAAACGTAACTGTGAATTTCTCTATTTCCATTTTGAATTCTGTTTTGCTAAAAACTGCAATTACTAAATGCAGTCACATTTAGACTACTTAATGTGTTTTTTATTGATTCATTCCTTCGTCATTATGAAATACTGCTTTTCATTCTTGATAGTATTACTTCTTTCAAAGTCTAGTTTGTCTCATATTAATTTAGCCATGATAATTTTTTTATGTTTAGTTTTTGAAAGATATATCTTTTTCACCTTTATTTATCTCAACCTTTACTTCTGTATTTAAAGTTGAAATAAAAACCCAAACATACTATGAAATAATACATATGAAAGTGACTACCATCCACAATGTTTGCCATGTAGAAGCCACTTAGTAAATGTTGTGTTTTCTTTTTAAATTACCACACTTTCACTATAACTTTGTATTTATTGGGCAATTTTCTTTCTAAAGAAGTGAATAATATTAGTATTTAGCATTCATAATAATTTTCAAAAATATTATATGTCCTTGGTTCAATCTTTTAAAGTTTTCTGAGTATAAAGATCTTATATATAGATAGATAATGCAAAATATAACAAAGTTCAAAAAAGAAAAAATTCACTTCTAATCCCATCAACTGACAACAAATCATAATTATTTCAGCATGTTAAATAAATTGGTAAGTACTTTTTTCAGCAGTGTACTAATGTTCCTTGTCTTTTTATCCAAACTAAGAGCCTCAACCTATTATTTAGCATATTTAGATCATTTATATTTAATGTAGATACTGATAGTTGTACCAGAATTTATCATCTTGTTATTCTTGTGTATTTGTACCAGTACCTTGCTTTGTCATACTTTCTTGGAATCTTTTGGATTAATCAAGCTTTGTAATTATTAATTTTATCCACAGTATTGGCTAACTACCATCATTTTATTTATAACATTGACTACTTATTCTTCTCTGTTTCATTGGTTGCTGTAGGTGTTAGACTATGTACTGTCTTAGTCACTTTCTTCTTGCTGAGACACAATACCCAATATGCACATCTTAAAGATGGAGAGATTTATTTGGCTCATATTTTCAGCCTATAGTTGGCTGACTCCAACATAGCAAGGCAAGACAGAGGGCCCTTGGTGAGGAAACCTGCTCAGCTCAGAGCAGAGAGGAAGAAGAGAGCCAAGAAAGGAGCCAGGTAGGGAGCTAAGGCCTTGCAGCTCCCACCCCCAGTGACCTACCTCTTTCAGCCCCACCTCCCAACATCTAGACAGCTGTAGTGCCTCCACAATGAAATGACCTTCCACAGAGCGCCTCTCACTCCCCCCAGCACAAGAGGCTTTGGGGACATATTAGATATAAACCATGCCACATATGATATCCTAATTTATAACTGATTCTACCTTCAAGTAATATTATGCAAAAGTAAGAATAATACATAATACAGCTGCTCTTCTTACTCTCATTTGTACCGCTTTAACACATTTTTCCTATACACCTGCTATCAACCCTCAAATCATGCTTATTAATTTTGCTTTAATCAGTCTATTGTCTTTTAATGAGTTTAAAAATTTTTAAATTAGATTAACTGACATATTTAACATTTCTGAAGCTTTTATTCTTTTGTGTAGCTCCAAATTTCTGTCTGATGCCATTTTCTTTCTCCTGAAGAGCCCCCTTCAACAATTCTTATGGTGCAGGTCTGCTGACAATAAACATTATCAGCCTTTGTTTAAACTGTTTTCCCTTCAATTGTGAGATATTTTTACTGGTAAAGTACTGCAGGTTGAAAGTTTCTTTTCATTTAGTACTTTTTGATGACTTTCCTTTGTTCTCTAACTCCTTCGTTCCTCTATCATTCATTTCTTTTTTCCTCTCCATACCTAACATGCTTTTTATTTGTAGCTGTTTTCAAGATTTTCTGTTTGTCACTGGTTATCAGAAAGTTTATTGTGAGGTACATTTGCATAGTTTTTTAGGTTTATTCTTAATGAATAACAATAGTTTTGATCTTCTTGTATCTGTGGGTTTTCCATATCTCCTTAAATATGTGTACAACATTTATCAGTCTTTATCACAGCTGTTTAAAGACAGCTACCATCATGGTTCTACCATCTCCATGACTTTTGGATTTGTTTCCGTTGATTTATATTCCTCTGGTTAAGTGTCATATTTTCGTATTTCTGGCAAATGTGGGACCTGGAGATTTTAAAAGTGAGTTTAATGAGTTTGAACCTATAAGAGTACACACACATACACACACACACACACACACATGCACACATCATTGCTTTTATTTATTTTATTTTTGTTTTTTTTGGTTTTTCTCTGGTACCAGGAACCAAACTCACGACCTTGCGCTTGCCAGGCAGGTGCTTTGCCGCTGAGCTAAATCCCCAGCCCAACATCATTGCTTTTAAATTACTTAGAAATATATACATATATGCACATATAAGTTCTTCCTTTGTCATGAATATACACACTAGAATAAATACTCAGTGTCTTAAAAGTCCATACAGTAAGCCTAAAGGAAAAATTTGAAACCCCTCAAAGAAATTTAGCACATAATCTACATAGTATAGACGGCAATGGAGATAAGGCTAGAGCCCACCAGTTGCTCTGTCTTCCCACTATGCAAAGGCCCTGAAGTCTATGAAAACACTGAGCTAGCCTAGTGCTTTATATTTTAATTGAGAAAACAGACTAAGCCAAGTGGAACACATTACCTAAGATCATGTAGAGCTTAACTAGAATTTGAGACTTCTGATTTCCTCAGCAATGCTAATTTCACAGCAGACCAGAAAACCAGATTGGAGGAGAATCACCTGATGGGCTGGACATCTCCTATTTATCACTCAGATTGACTCTCCACCCCTTTCCACTCTGTGTTGGCCTAAGGGGAAAAGAAGACTGACCTGTATGGACTACATCAGAGAGCTCTACCACAAACAGTTTCTGGTAGGGTACATCAGAGAGGAACACGAGCAGGAGATAAGATGGAAGAGAAGGTCATATTACCAGGAGCTGGCTGTGTCCCTAGAGTGAAGGTCATACAGCTTTTCTTTACTCTGGACTCTGATTATCATCTTTCCCTTTCTTTCAGACTCGGGGTAATAATAGCATCCCCATTGTTCCTAGCTCCAGGTAGGGCATTACCCTAGCCCTTTCAGTTTCCCTCCATCTGCTGGCTACCTTTGTAAAAAGTCCCTTTATTAAACTTTCTTCAGACAACCCTATATGACTGTGCCATTGATTTCTGTTTGGGACCATGAGTGATACACTGGGGAGTGTTTTGAAAAGTGCTGATGCCCAGGTGCTTTCAGAATCTACCAGGTGATTCTAGCTTGTAATTGGTGCTGAACCTCCCTATGCTAAACCATGCTAAGGATTTTATTGTTGTTAAGTTGCTAGCAGACACACACACACACACACACACACACACATGTGCACACACACACACATACACACACATGAACACACACACACACTCAGAGTGAGAATGGTAAGTCTTCACCAAAAATGAGGGAGTATCATGAGCTAAGCTAGCAGCATTCTGGTAAATTATGGTTTTTGAACCTGATAGTTACCAGATAATCTGATATATAGATTGATAAATGTGCAAATGCTTAAAACTTTAAACACCTTCGAAATATTTACTTTCATGCTGTTTATTTTTTCTTCTAACACCTAAATGTCAATTTTAATGGAAGTCACATCTCTGCACATTGATTCTTTCATCTTAATTTTATTAAGATTCAGTTTGGCTACCCAGTAAGAGGAGCACAGAGGGAGATGAGCTAGGTAGGGCCAAAGGGGGAAAAATAGTATCTTATCTAAAGTAATACATGGCTTATTGCCAAGGTTTCATTAATTCACTAAATAAAAATACAAGTAAGTTCCAACTTCAACCAGCTTGAATTTCTCTCCTAGCTGAGAAACCACAGCACCCCAATGGCTTCTAAATATGTCAACACATGACCTTCCCATCCCAAACTCACCAGTGTGGAGAACATGATTTATGACTATCCTTGAAAGAGCTTTGAGGTGTTTTACCCTAATAGTAAGTGCAGTTCCTTCATTCAGTGGTAAATGATTCTAGGTTCTTAGAGAAAACAGTGAATTTCTAGAAGAAGAAAAAACAAATCTAAACTTGGAAGGGATCTGCAAACAGCCCTCTGTCACTTTCTGGTGTGTGAGCTAATTACTGGCCCTAAGTTGCCTAGTAAACGGTCTTTGTTTAGGAAGACTAAGTTTCATCTCTGTTCCAAAACTCAGAGCCAGACAGGGAAGGGAAAAAAATGATGGTGTCTGTGGTGAAGCTGGCAGATCTGCCCACTGGCTGGTTATTTGGAAAAGCTTCAGAAGATGTTAGGCGGCATGGTAATGTGTGTCATTTTTCACGACCCAAGTCCAAGGGTTTAGCAGGTTGAGTGTGTGGACTTGGATTGGACAACGGAAAATACCAAATAATGTGTGAGCTTTGCATCCCGCAGCTGCCTGGGCACTCACAGCATCAGAGACCGGGGAAAGGGCACTGTTTCTTAGATCACTGAATACAGCTAAGTTAGGACATGGGAAATCTGGTTTATCCAACACTAAGGTGATTTTTAAGTAGAAGAAACATGAGTTTCTGTTGCTGAAGATGTCCATCCATTTAGAAATTGTTTAGGGGGAGTATAAATGTTCTTTAAAAGGAATAAAAGAAGCAAAACTGATGATATCTCTGACTTCAAGAAAGAGGATCTAAAGGAAACGGGTGACACCATACCTTTTCCTTGAAGTTCTGTCTTTGTTCTGGTTGCTTGGAAAATTGTATCCAAGGGTATATGTAGCCCTCGTAGCCAAGGATCCTTAGTTCCAGGTAGTGGAACTCACTAAAACTAGTGTAAGCCAATAAGGCAGCCTCTCCTGTAAGGGGTACCTCATGGACTTTAACAGGCCAAAGTGAAGTGAGTTTTAAGAAAAAGCAGAACCAGGAAACAGAAAGCCATGAAAAACAATGGTGCTTGCTCTAGCTGTCCTCCTCTCTTGCCCTTTTTTTTTTAACCTTTCCCCTGAAATCTGCCTCTCTCATCTTATCATGCAGACTGGCTTTCGGTCTTTATTCAGGTTCATCACTATAGGTTCTCATTCCACAGTAATGTCTCCAGTTCCCAAATCTACAGTCTTCTCATTTACGTGACCAGCCACGACCGTAAATTAGCTAACTCTGAGAATCTTCTCACGTTCCACACTGTAAGCAATTTACATATTCTATTATCTTATCCTACCATCTAGCTTGTAAGGTTATCTCCCTTTTACAGACTAAAACCTCAAGGCCAAGAGTTTGACTTTCCAAATTTATATAGTAAATATATAGTACATTTGGGTTTCCAATCCAGGCAGCTTGGCTCCACAGTCTGTTCTCTTAACCATGGCTGTTTTCTTGCTCCATCCCAACACCACTTATCAGGAGAGAGAATACAGTTGGCACCTCTTGCATTGGGTGGACATCCTACTCGAGTCCTCACTTTGGGTTTTAGGGCAGCTGCAACTAGACCGCATGGGACAACATGAATTTCAGCACCCATTTCAATTCTGGTAGAATTTGAGGCAAAGTATTTGGACAGATAACCCCAAATCTTCCACACTATTCAGTGAAAATGCTCATGCTCTCTAAGCCAAGTTATGGCACAGTATAGCAATATAGGATTGAAGGTCATTAAAATTTGTGAAGCAGAGAGGATTTTCCTGGACCTGATTATTTTCACTGAGGCAACTCCATATGTGATGGTTGTTTTGATTTTTTCTGCAATTCTCTAGAGATGAGGATTTTAAATTCCCCACATAGCAATTCAGCCAGGTTCTTGGAATCAGGGAGTTCTTTTCTCAGTTCAAACTAAATCCCTCTAATAGCAGCTGAAACTGATTTCTTTGTCTTTCTTTCAGGGTAAACTATACTACATAAAGGAACATATGAGGATATTCTGAAGTAATTCCATTCTTTGGCTGAGTTCACACTGACTTAATTAGACAATTTTATCAAAGGACTAATAACAAAGGCATAAAAATTCCTGAAATCATGTGTCTGGAAAGAGTTTCATTAATTTATGTTTATATATAGATAAATAAGTACATAAGTGAGGAAAGCATTCTAAATCTGAGAAAACATTGGCTCTGTAACAGAAATGATGGAGAAGATAAAACTGTGAACTAAGAAATAGGCATTTTTTGGTACATATTTCAGACCCTCACCCAATAAATGCCCTAATGCATGAGCCATTGGCCCATGTGGAAATTTTGATGCATTCAACACTTCGCTAATGTAAAATTCCATTGAATGCATATAATATTCAACCATGGTAAATGACTGAAGTAAAAAGAAAAGTCAAACAAGATATGCTCATTTTGTTCTAAATTAGCCAAAGACATTCTCAGCTCACTCTCTCCATTTGACTTGCCCAGATTTTGCTGCTGATAATTGTCCTCACCATTTGAGTTGTTCTCTTCTCTCCTCTACCACGCCCAAATAATTAACTGGTGGTTTATCCATACCCCATACACACACACACACGCACACACTCATGCACATGTGCTTTTTGGATCTATTCTTTCCTCTCTGTCTTGGAATCTTAGCTTGGGCTTCTTCTAGTCCAAGTTTAACCCAGTACAATAAATAGCCTCATAGTCATTTGAAGCCTTTTCTCATTTTGTGGTGGTTTTGATTAGTCTTTATTTTCAACTTGATTAGGGTGTGAATCAACTAGAAAATTAATAAGGCACACTTTTCGGTGTGTCTTTGAGGGTATTTCCAGATTTGCATACAGGCCAGCAAACTGAGGCAGAAAAGCCACACTGAGTGTGTGCATCACCATCCAATAGGCTCAGGATCTTGATGAAATAAAAGCAGAAGAAGGAGGAGGAGGAAGAGGAGGAGGAAGTCCTCCAGTAGGAACTTTTCCTCTTGCTCTGCTTCCTGTAGAACATCCTCCAGAAAAATGGCTATGGCAGTCTGCTTGTATAGACAACATTTACATCTCTTATTATGGGTCTCTCATTATCTTATATAACTAATGAAAGCTGCAACTCCATGGTCCTTCTGTCATTTTAACAGGACAAATTAATTTAAGGCCACTCCTCTACCAGTGATTTCACTCTAGCTCTGCTGAGAGACTTGGTTTCCTTTCTTGAAAATCTCACCTGTCTTTTGAGTGATACTTACCAGACATGGTTCAAATGAGTGCAATATGAATGAACATGCTCTTCTGAGTGAGGAAAGAAAAGTCTTCAAACAGAGATAACCCCATAATAGGCAAAGTATTGACTCCAGATCCATTCCTTTCCACACCTTCTAGGATTCAAACTTATTTTATTAGCACTAAACCCTTAGTTAAATGTCCTACAGGCCAAGTCAAAGGCTTTATTCATAGATAGGGCTACACAAGTACACTCCACACATATTTGCTTAATTCATTCAACAAATACTTACTGAGCTCATGTGGCAGCCCCTGAGCTATTACATGGCATTTTCGTATTCCTTCTTCCAGAATCTGGAGCAATTGCTGGAGATGGGGACCAGAAATGTCAGGGGTACTAGGCAACAGGCTATAGCCAAACTTTGATGGAATAGACTCAGTGGTCCTGACCCTGTTCTCCTCCCAAAGATGCACCCTAAAGTTATATGGTGTCTTTCGGATATCTCCTTCCTGACCCCTTGAACTCTAGCTTCTCTATTACTCAGCATCCCTACTCAACATATCTCTCTCCTGTCCTGCTGCACTCTAATGGTCAGAGTTCTCCTTGCCCTCAATCCCTTCCACTCAGAAAGGAAATCTCATTGAACTAACTCACCTAAGTTCGCCTTTTTCAGGACTTTTTTTAGAACAAATACATGCTTAAAGGAGGAAATATTTACCTCATATGAGTAAATTTGCTGTTAATTGAATTGCAAGCAGTTTTGCTTTGGCTGGGGAGAGGAGCCCAAGCTACCAGGTGATTTTTGGCTGAAGGAAGCCTGAGACCTAGGGGATCAACAGTTTTTATACCTACATCCAAGATCAGCCCTGAGAGGAAATTTCAGTGTAGTGGACAATGAAACAAGAATGATCTGGGGCTTAAATCACCTGGGTCATCTGCAAAGTGGATGCCTTGGATTAGTTTTAAATTTTAATCTGTTTCCAGCCCAAAGTTTTCTGTCGTCAATGGAGAAACACTTTTCTTTAAAATCTTATAGGCTTAGTGAGACCACGTTGGTCTTGACTTTCATATCCCCAGGCACAGTGGGATGGTGTAAGAGGATTGGGCTGCACAGCTGGTGCCGTCCTGTGTGTGGACGGTGGCTCTGAAAAAGACACTCTCTCGTAATGTAGGGAAGGGCATTGTAAAGTAGACACCACTGAGGCAGCTGTGCAGAGTGGCATGCACAGAACAGACGATACGGATCAGAAGTCATGGATTTCCGCCTCTGCTCTGTTCTTTCTGGGCTGACCTTGTCAAGGCACTTCTCTTCTGCGTTTCAGATTGCTCATCTGGGGTAGCAGTATCCCCAACTCTTAAGTTTTCCTTCAGGCTCTTAGATTCTGGGATTCCTTGGACTTTGCACTTAATCCAGTCTTTATGACTCTTGTTTCACCAGAAACTCTTTGTGAGGAACAAGGCCCAGCTGTGTAGTGCATGAATGAGAAACATCAAGTCAAACCTAGGGCACAGAATAGGGCTGAGTACAGCCTGTCACTAGGGCAAGCGATTTTTAAGCTTTTCAGGTCTTGCAGAAACACAGCTAATACACAATGGTACTCAGTGTAGAAAACTGGGGAACGATGGGCCCCACACAGGTTGGGCCCCCACCTACAGGTGCTCACATCGCTAGATTTCAAGCACCATGCCTGCTATACAAAATAAATCTGTGGGCCAAGTTATACGCCACAACAACTAATTTAAGGCCCAACACCATCCCCAGAGTTAGATAAAATGCCTTTTGTGAGGTGAGCCCACCTGAATGTCACCAGCCAAGAAATTGATCTCTTAGAAAAAAATGGAGTCCCCTTTAATCAGATACTTCCCCTGGCATCCAAAAGCAGAGAGGCAAATGCAACAGAATGGGCAGAAAGGAACATTGATCCCGATGTTGACTCTGCGTCAGGAAGCTTAGGATAGTCACGGTGGACTGTGGCTTTACAGAGAGAGAACAGCAGGCCAGAAAAGAGACTTCTTGCTAAGCCCCATTAACGTTTTAATAGAGCTTAAAGCAAGGGTCCTCTTTGAAACTACTTTATTCATAATTGATCAGTTGTCATTAGATATAGTTACACTCCGTGGCATCTTATTAGACGGAGCTTCTGAACCACTCCCCAGCATTCATAGAAAATTCCCAACAGATGATGTCGTAATGGTCTGTTACAATCCATAACATGTAGATAGCATTAAAGCAATGTGGGTCCGTTTTTGATACTAAAACCTCTAACTTTATTATGAAATTTGTTATGAAACCTGCTATACTGTGTTTAATAATATTAAAGTATTTATTCTTTAATGCTGAAGTCATGCTGCCCCAGTGAAGCTTGTGACTTCTGCCACAAATGAGAATTGCCAAACCTATCAGTACGATTTTTAAACACTTCCATATTTCACCTTTTTCTGTCCTCTTCTTCATCACACTTTTTTGCTATGACAAAACATGCTCTAAAGTGACACATAACAGAAAACCAGCAATATGGGATCAAAAGCTGAAATCTAATATTTACAATAAGCTGATCCAATGAGAAATGGCTCCACAGTGACCCTGGTCATGGAGCAGGAACCTGTGTGGTCATCAGTATTCTCAGAGGAGGTCATCACTCATCTGGACTCTGTGACTTACAGTCCTCAATTCAGGCCTTTCCTGACCTCAGCAACTCTCCACATTCTTGATACAAAAGGCAAAATAAATAAAAAATCCACCTTCACTGCATCACATTCCACTGGCTTTATATTTGTCATGTAAAATAGTTCTGTGACTTATGTGGATTCTGTATTTGGGTAAGATTTAGATTTTTGGATATTGGTTTTACTTTTGCTCTATGACTGTAGCAAATATTAAATTTCCTTTAAAAATCTTCAAGTAGGAATCATTGTCATAAATATGTATTTCCAGATTTTAATAACATTTATAGATATTTATATACAGACCAAAATAAGATAAAAATAATTCCAAAACTGATCTTCCCTAAAAGAAGTCATACAATTCAGATTATGGCAGGGACTTGAACAGCGTGGAGTACCAAATTCTTACATCAGGTTTCTAGGGATAGTTTTGATATAAATATACTATGTGTATTGTATCAGTTACACATTAACTCTACAGAGTAAGATCCTCTTTTAAATGTTAGACATTCCTTAGATGGGGTAAGCATATGGATAATTTGTTTTGGCATACCTTTTCTTTACTTTAGTAATTTTAAAAGAATCTCTTTAATTCAATTACCAATTATTTTCATGTGCACTTATTAGGTATAGAGTAGAAAACTACGTCCACTTAAAAGTTATAAATAAACGCTGTCCCAACTCTCTTAAAAATTTCTCAGAGGAGTGGCTACAAGTTTTGTGTTAGTCAGCTTTCTGTGACTAGAAAGCTGGGACACAATACCTGACATCCACAACTCAAAGAAGAGGCATCATTTAGCTTACAGTTTAAGAGGATTCAGTCCATATCAGAAGGCTCCAAGGCAGGGTCATCATGGCAGTAGGGCTTAGCAGAGCAAAGCAGCCTATTTTATAGTGGTAGGACTATTTCATGTGCTCCAGGAAGCAGAGCAGGAATGCAGTACCAGAGAGGAAGTGATGAGAGACAGTCACACCTCCATGACCTATGCAGACACACCCTGAAGTGTAGTCCGCCAGTCCCTTGAGTTGCTCCTAAGACAATCAAGTTGAACTATTAAGCTTAAGTGTCACAGGATCTCATTGAGAATTTTCTTCAAGTATCAGGCTCTACCTTGCACCTCCCTGGCCTTCACAGACCTATGAATCTTCCTTACTGTCTCTGTGATCTTTATCCACTGAATGTCTAGTTTCTTTCCCAAGCTTGTATTCCCATCTAAAATCTCTCAGTCTCTTCTACCACCTTTCCTGGACTTGTGCCCTCGACTTCCATTTTCCAAGAGAGAAGTTCAGATGGCAAGGCTATAATTCTATAGCTCCAGTGGGGTATAGTCTGCAGGTTATCTTTGGAGGGAACAGTTACTCTCCATTCTAGTAAATCCATGCGGCAGAACTCCTCACCAGAGGTAAACCCCTGTGCTTTTCTTCCATCCTTCATTCAATAATCACCCCATATGCACTTCCTGTTGAATGGTAAATGAACTTATTATGAGTTTGAAAGAAGAAATGGGTGTTCTTGACCCAGACCCTATTCTCTCTGCTCCATCCAACTTGCTGCAGGACATGTCTGCTTGTGGGCCTTGACCCCAAGAATTCAATGGAGTAGGTCAGATTTAATGCAGTGAAGAATGTTAACAAGACCATTTAACTGTAAACCCACAGGGCCACACTCTTTCACCCAGTTTTTATCAGTTAAAAAAAGTAGGTAGATCTCTACTGGTATGTAGATGATTGTTACCTAGTTCTAATTCTGGAAAGGAAGAAGGCTGCTTTCTTTGGATTCCTTAAAACACTGGCACTTTGACAGCCCCCACCCAATAGGTGGTGCCTGCTACTCCCCCCCAATCTGTACAACAGGTTCTCTTGCAGCATTTACTTGGAGGAAATTTCACTAAAACAAGTACAGAGTTGTTCTATTAGTCCTGGAAATTCTTATTGGTGGTCTGCCATCCAACCCAGTACCTTGCTGGAGAAATGCTTCTTTTCAGACACAAGTAGGCAAACAGTAATCTGATTAAATCCTTACGTTATGGCTCATACCTACATGTTTTCTCAAAGCCTCATGTGCCTCATAGATTGGGTTTTTGGAAGTGAATGGCTCATGGGTGTGATACTGGATTATGACAGTGTGATACTAGTTTCATCCACTGATTGGTACAGCATAGTTGTGGGTGTGGATAAATGAAGACGGAAGACCTATCCTGGGTGTTGGTAGCACTGACAAATAGGCTTGTAGCCTAGATGAGATAAAAAAAAGAAAGAAGGAAGTCTTTCTGCTGCCTGCCTGCCATGCCATGGACTGTTTATCCTTTCCATGCCCCTCTGCCATACTGTCCCACTGTGGAGCCAGCTGACTACAGACTGAAACCTGTACAAACTGTGAACTAAAAATAAATGTTTCTTCCTTCAACTTGTGGGTGTTTTGTCCCAGTAACTAAAAAGTAACTAAGACACTTTACTAATTTGATGTTGGGAAGCAAATTTGTATCTCCCCTTTTGTGGGTCTTTGCATTGCTTTTAATGGAATAACATATGAAATACTAGCTAATCCAAAGTAACAAGTGGTTATAGATGACTTTCAGGCATATCTGAAACAGATACATGAGGACAAATCTAATCACACTGCCGTTGAAATGGGCTAGGGCCCAGGCAGGTAAGACAATTGATTAAAGCTCCTGAGTATAATTATCTACTCAAGTATGATGATAACTGGAATCTGATATTTGGCTTTGATATTATGAAATAATAAAGCAGAAGAGATCCAGAAAAACCTGACACTGTGTCCACCTACTTTAGGTCAGTTTGCAACATGAACAGGAGCTATTTAAAAGAAGCATCTTTTCTTCCATGCCAGAATATTTCCACCATGCAGAAAGAGACCCAAATTAATACATCTTTTGCATTTTCAAGAAAGACAAGTCAGAAATGTGGAGTTTTATGCAGAAAATGCATCTCTTCTTCAATATTAACAACTAACTCATTAAGAAAAAAAAGATCCAATAACATCAAATCCATGTGGGCTATTACTTGCAAGAAGTATTGGCAATTAATAGCCCAGTTTGCAGGCCCAAACTGACTCAAGGGATGGCTTTATTTGCCCCTCTGGCCATCACTAAGTCTGATTTTTCCTCTTTTCTCACTTTCTTTCCACCATTAGTAAAACCTGGCATCCCTAATTCTGATCTTTGAAATTACCAGTGAAAACTCTCACAGAGATGAGTGTAGACTCATTTTCAATGCAAAAAATTCTGGCTATCCTGAGAAAAGCCACCTTTCCGTCAGAACAGCAGGTGTGACCACCTTTTATATGCGATATAACTAGTGACTTCTGATGCTCTTGTTTTAAAAAGTTGTTATACCAGAGAAAAAATGGAATTTGTATAAAATTCAAGCTTTTTGAAAATGTTTGATTTTTTACCACTAACTTTAATATCTATAAGCTTAAAATACCTGGAAAAATCTGTGAGTTTGAAATGTATATTTTAATTTATAGCCTCTCTTTGCTTATGCATAGGAAGAACCAACATTATGAAAATAGCTATACTCCCAAAATTGTTGTACAGATCCAATGCAATCTTAATTAAAATGCCATTAGTATACCTCACAGATCTAGAGAAAACATTCCTAAAATTCATCTGGAACCAGAAGAGACCAAGAATAGCAAAAGCAATCCTAAATAACAAAGGCAAGGCAAATGGAATCACAATCCCTGACTTGAAATTATACTACAAAGCTACTTTTGTAAAATCAGCATGGTCTTGGCATAAAAAAAAAAAAAAAACAGACCTGAGGATCAGTGGAAGAGACTGGAAGATGTAGTCACAACCACAAACACAGTCAGCCACCTTATCTTTGACAAAAGGGCAAACAAATTCACTGGAAGAAAGCTAGCCTCTTCAATAAATGGTGCTAGAAAAACTGGCTTGCCACATGCCACAGACCAAAACTAGACCCAAGTCCACAGCCATGCACTAAACTCAAGTCAGAATAGATTAAAGAGCTAAATACTGAAACAGAAACATTAAATCTACTGGAAGAGAAACTAGGTAGAAACCTTGAAGATATGAGGTAGTCAGATAATTTATGAACAAAAACCAAACTACAAGGAAAATTCTTCAAAGAATCAACAACTGGGATCTCCTTATTGAAAAGTTTTTGCACATCTAAAGAAATCACCAGCAGAGTAAAAAGAAAACTTACAAACTGGGAAAAAATTTTAGCCAACTTCCCCTCAAAGGACTTCTATCTCAAACATATAAAGAATTTTAAAAAATCAGGCCCCTCAACTGCAAAGACCCAGTACAAAAATGGGAATCTGAGATAAACACACACTTCTCAGATAAAAAAAATACAAATGGCAAATAAATACATGAAAATATGTTCAGCATCATTAGTCATTCAAGAAAAGCAAATTAAAACAACATTTGATTCCATCTTACTCCAGAAAGAATGGCTATCATCAAGAAATCAACAAATAACAAATGCTGGGGGGCGCTGTGGGGAAAAAGGAACCCTTCTCCACTGTTGGTGAGAGTGTAGACAAGTGCAACCACTGTGGAAATCAGTCTGGAGTTTCCTCAGTAAAATAAGATTAGAGGTCCCATTCAACCTAGCTATTCCTCTTCTGGGTATTTTTCCAAAAGAACTAAAAACATGATATAACAACAATATATGCACCCATGTTTATAGCAGCACAATTTCTAATAGCTAAATCATGGAAACAACCCAAATGCCCATCAACTGAGGAATGGATATAAAAGCTGTGATATTTTTACGTAATGGAATATTACTCAGCTATAAAGAAAGATAAGCTTGAGGCTTTTATAGGTAAATGGTTGCCACTAGAGACCATACTCATAAGTGAAATAAATGTCTCACATGTATAAACATCATATTGTCTCCCCAATATAAGAACCTGAAAGAGTAAGTGAAATCTAAAAGCTACAATAGATAGTGAGAATGGGAAAGAAACTTCTCAAAAGTTTCCTTCTCAAAAGGAACGGGTGGGTTGAGGGAAAGGAGAAAATAAAGGGAAAAAAATATATATATATATAATGACCAGGATAATTGTACTATTTGCATTATTAATTTCTATTGATTGCTTGAAAGAAACAGTTGTTATTTAATTGTTTGATCATTTTTCCTTGTCTGTACTTGTTTATCTGGGTAACAAATACAAAGATAATAGTATGTAACGCAACAACCACTGTTAATTTCTTTTCACCACATCTAAAATTCTGTATTGTTTATATTGTTTTTATGTTGTTTTGTTTATGTCTGTGTTTGTAATATTTTTGGTTCTTTTATCTCTAAAAATAAAATTTTAAAATGAAATAAAATAAATTATACCCTCTCTCAGCATTTCCAGAGTCTGTCTCTCAGCTTCCCTCAGGTTTTCACCTTGAAAATGAGCTTTAGCCTTCTTAAGGCAACTTACTCCTTCAAAATAAAATGATTTCAATAACTTGGTCCAACTATATCTTAAGACTGTTTGTCTTAACAAACAAACATAAAGAATGGGTAAACTTTCCCTTCCATGGGGTTCCTAATGGCAAGGGATTTGGCCCTCTAGGTTTTGTTGTTTTGTTTTATTTTGTTTTGTTTTGGGGGGGGTGTTTGGTTTTGTTTTTGTTTTGTTTTGTTTTGTTTTGTTTGTTTTAGAGAATGAAAAGGACATGTAGCTTGTAAAAACATCTGAGAACAGCTCACATGTGAATAGCCAGAAGCAACAGATTTTCTTTCTGGACTTTACCATAGCTCTACTGCTGTCTGTATGAGCCTAATCAACCCGTAGTGTGGAAGGGGTGCCTGTTGCAGAATGGGTGATGGGACCAGACAAGACAAAATTGGAGGACAGTGATAATTTAGGTCCCAGCTGCTTCCTCCTCAAACTTCCCTACTAGAGAGGAGAGCTTTGTAAGGACTTGGTCCTCAAGTACATAGAAAGCATGTGTGGAGACAACACAGGAAGTTAAGGGTAAAAATCACATCAGTGAGGATGAAGGCCAGGGAAAGGAGTCAAACGACAGCATTTATTGGCTAACTTGAGCTGGGTTTCTTTTGTTGCTACTGTGGTTTAGATCTAACCCCCGCATCTCACGTATTTGGAAGGTGGTTGGATCACGGGGTCCTCTACTCATCAGTGGATTCATCCATTGACGAGTTCAGTAGATGAATGTGCTATTAAGAGATGGAGCCTGGTTGGAGGTGGGTAGCTTGGGCATAACCAGGAAGGGTATATTCTCCCAGCTTTCCCTTCTCTTGCTCTTTCCTGGGAGCCGTGGATTGAGCACTTTCCTCCGCCATGTTCTTCTGACGTCGTGGTTCTGCCTCTGTGCCAGCTGACACACTGCAACCATGAGCCAAAATGAAGTCCCCTTCTTTAAACTGTGGGTGTGGGGTGCTTTGCCCCAGCATTAGGAAAGTGACTAAGACACTCACCCTTCAGAGTAGAGCCATTTGGCTCAATGTAACTACCTGGTGCTGTTAGGCGTGCATCTCTGCTTTCAGAACTACTGGTTAGTCAGCATAATTCGGCTCTTGTGGAAAATGTCTTATTTAAAGTGTTCAATTCTTCAGATAAATTTGTTTCAGAAATTGATTTCCAGGTACAGAGAAGCCATAAAACTCAGTAAGCCAAAGTTGATTCTTTCTGGACTCTCTCTTGGCAGCCTTCCTCATGGGAGTAGAGGAAGTTTGGACCTATGACCAGGTTGCATACAGACAGATAAATATCTGAAAACCCCCAGACTAGTAGCAAAGCAAGGTAGCAAAGGGCAGGGAGTGAAGAGATTTTCTATTGTGTTTAACAAAGAGTTATTCAGAGATTCTTATCTTGAAGAAATTGACAGCTCAGAAAATGGACATAGTATCATTCAATATTGAATTTGGTGGTTACTTGCAGTGCACATTCAGCCTAATTTGGTTGGAAATATCTTGGTCTTTTGTTCCAAAATACTTACTGCTTTTAAAAATCCCTGCTTGAACAATAAATGATATGGTACCAGATGTGAGTATAAAAGAAGAGAGAGGGATTCCCATTTCTCCTTGGCTCTGATTGTGGCTCCAAACAACTACAATAACAGCATTGTTGATGGTTCCAAGAGAGATTCAGTGCTCTATAGACATAGTTTCAGTGTTCCTGCCATCTCCCAATCTGGAAAGTGTAAAATAGCTTTTATCCAAAAATGTAGATGTCCTCTACATTTTTGCTTATACTGGATTTCAGACAGAGAGAAAATCATTTTTTAGCATAGAAGATACAATTCACAGTCCAGAGCCAACCAGTGTATCGATGGCTGTGCTCCCTGTTCTACTCATGGAAACCTTTGCCAATGGGGTGTGGATGTCAGAGGAGCCCCTACCATCTCCAGTCTCTTCCTCCAAGAGTCAAAGCATGGCCTATTTGTAAGGGGAAGTGAAGTGCTGCCAAGGTAAACCTGCTGCTAGGGGACTACAAGACGAGAAGATGGATATCCAGGGAAGGAAGAAATACAACACTTCAGAAGAATAAGGAGCTACTTTTTGGAAGACCCACTTCTTTGACTAGATCTCTTAGTGCTTTGCTGTTGCAGTTCTCCCTTTTTGCGCCAGAATAGGGGAATGTACAATCCCTGGGAGGATGGAAAGAGCTATGTACTTCTTTCCCAGGGAGGTTAGAAGGTCAATATAGGCAACATCCAGGTTTCAGCCTCAAATGCCCCAGGTACTGTGGTCTGAGAGGTCTCTCTCTCTCCCTCTCTCTCTCCCTTGCTCTCTCTTTCTCACACACACACACACACACACACTCAAGAAACATATTTGACACCTTGAGTGAAATGGAAAAGGACATAAAAAAGGACAGAAATACAGTGAGAAAGAAGGAGAGAAAGTGAAAGAAAGGGAGAGTGAAATGAAAGAAGGAAGACAGGAAGTGAGGAAGGGAGGGAAGAAAGAAGGAGGGCAGAAAGGGTTGATGAGACCAACATAGTTTCAATTTGCCTACTTCTCCACTCGTCTCCTGTGATTTTTTTCATATTTTTAAATTTACTTACATGTTTTTCTCTGAAACCAAATCTTGTGCTAAGAAATTTTATTCAAGTGAATATTCAAAGTTTAAGGGGCTGGGGATATAGCTCAGTCAGTGGCATAAGCACTGGCCTGGCAAGCACAAGGTCATGAATTCAATCCTCAGTACCGCAAAAAGAAAAAAAAAAAAAAAAAAAAACACCACCATCAAAGTTTAAGAAGGCAAGACTAGGAAGAGTGAGATTGTTCCCTATCTTGGGCTCCTAGCCCCTCATGGATACAAATTTCACTCCAGCTCAGCAAGGTGAAACCTAGAAGGGCTGGATGGTGTGAGAGCAGACTCCAGAGGTCTCATTGTTCTTGCCATCTCCAATTCTGGAAAGCACAGAATAGCTTTGATCTACAAATGTAAATGTCCTCCACATTTACAAATTGTGGCATCCATCACTAGTAGAGTTTTCACCTAGTTAACTAAGTGTGTCTTCCTGGGGCTCTGAAATGGACCCATCTACCAGGGACATTAAAGCTAGGAGTGTGTGGGTATAGGTTCTTCAACAAGCAATGGGGCAGATCGAGAGGGCTTGGATTAAATTTGGTCCACCTCCACCTGGAAAGCCCACGACCCAGCCTGTCCCAGGGGAAAACACACTCGAGGAAAGGGTCAGGGACAGTGAAGAGGGGGAAAGTCCAGGAGCCGAGTCACCATCACACCCACCTGTGAACTAAACAGGATCAGAGGCTCTGCACACCTGGACACACAAGCCATGTTCCAACAAGCAAAGGTATGTCCTACACTTGGTGGTTTGGCCCCTTTGTCACACGTTTTTATTCCTTTCACCAAAGTGATTCATTCAACATGTCACTTGGTGGAATTGGATTATTACTGCTTTATAAGACTTTTCAGATGAGAAAACCCACAAACCAGAGAAAATCCTATCAGACCATGTGCTGAAATTTCTGCATTATAAAGTTTTGTCACCAGATCTAGAAGCTAGAAATAGAACCTGCCTCAGGCAAAGTTATAAAGCAAATAAAATTTGCCGTCCCAGTCATCAGCTGTCCTTTCCTCTTTCCTTTCTCTTCCCATGGTCTGGCTTTCCTGCTCATCCTGACCCCCACAGGTTCCAGAGGCATCAGGCTCACAGGGGCCACGTTGGAGGGGATAATGGGTTCCCTCTGGGCTATAAACTTGGGAGTGTTGAATGGAAACCTTATTTCTAACAATGAAAAACTTCTTCTCTCTATAGAGAAAATATTAGAAGAAACTGGGGGCAAGGAACGTCACATACCCATTAAAAATTGCGTTCATTATTCATTCATTCCAGGGATGGTCAGGACAGTTCTGAGACCCCTGGCTGAAGGAAGACAAACTTGAAGCTGCAGGCTTCACTTAGAAATGAAGGGCAAATTCCTTGTTTGCTTCATAAGCTTAGTTCAAAGAGCTTCTTTTCTCCTTCTCTTTCTCCTCCTCCTCTTTCTCTTCCTCCTCTTCCTCCTCCTTCTTCTTCTTTTCCTCCACCTCCTTTTCTTTCTCCTTCTCCTTCTTTCCCTTCTTTTTCCTTTGTTTCCAGACCCTCACTTTCTACCTCTATATCACGGATCTGGCTGCCCTAAGAGGCAAGGAGGGTTACAATAGGAGCTGCTCCTTCTATTCTTTACAACCCAAAGCAACACATCAAGTGATGATCAAGATGGGGAATGTGGGACACACCCAGATGAAAGGGTGAGCGTCTCCATAACACCTGTGTCTCCTGCCTACAAGTTCACACAGCTTAAGGGAAAGTAATACAGGGGTAGATGAAACTATCCACAGGACAGGAACAGCAGCTATGACTTGCAGTGCAAACACACGTGGCCCAGCTTCTACATTTGGGCTTCCCCCATTAGGCTGACCAAAGACTTTGGCTAGTGTTCATTGGTTGCAGAATGCCAGCTCACAGCTCACTGAGCCAATGGGTGCACACTGCCCCCAGCAGAATCTTTGAAGACACTTAGTGAGTTTCAGGGTCCAGCCCCTCTCAAGCAGAGCTGCAAGCTGGCTTTTCTACAATTCACACTGCTGTCCTAAAATTTTCTCCTTTTGGCACTGCTAATGGGAGAGGTGTTGAAAGAAAGCCAGACCAGATGGGAAGGGATTCCATTACTTTGTAAGGGCCCAAATGGCATTTCTTTTTAATGCGACATGAGAATTTTAGCATGTTTAAAAATTTCCCTACCCTAATTATAAGGCTCATTTTTATTAAAGGTGCACACACCTCCCTTGTAGCTGGGGAAGTTTTGGCTCTGAAGTTGGTTGCTGCCTGACAATTCCATCCAGGGCACTGTTTAGCTCTGTTAGTAACTGGCTTAGCACTTGCCATTTTCCCTTCCTGGGTAATGACAGAGATGCTAACACAACAGCAAAGCTGTTAATCCCAAACATGTTACTAATAAGGCAAGCTGCCTCAGAAGAGGTTGCAGAGAAGAAGGGGAGACGTATGTGGAAATGCTAATATGCAAGTTTGTGCTGTGTCTCTCATACCCACAGATTTGCGGGTAATGAGGAATGTCCTGCTTTTCTCAAAATGTCACCACACTTAATCAGCTCAGAGCTCCCATACTAATCGCATGCCATCAACTGATGTTTGGTATTTGGGAGGCTGTGAAGGTGAACAGTAAATGTGGATGAGCTCACACCTCGGATAGCACTGGAAAGATTCTTGGCAGGTTCAACTTTCTTTGTCATTTTTGACATACTTCTCTATGTGATTTATTGACCTTTCGGACAGGTGGAAGACTCCATTGCTTTTTAGCTGTGAAAAGAAAATCAATAAATGTGTGAGTGAAAGCAAATCCACCCCAATCTGGGCTATGGTTTCAGAAAGGATCAAAATCAGAGAGGATAGATATTATGTGTGGTTTTGGAAGCACGATGTGACCAAGTTCAGTAAGTCGGAGGAGTAGAAGAAAGGAGGAAAATCATGGAGACTGGTTCCCGCCATCCCCACAGATCAGGTGCCCACAGCTAAGCTGAATCCACACAAGCTGCAGCTTTGGTTTGCACCACAGACAACTGATTAAATCTTTGTGTAGCCTCTGCCCTACCTAGGATTCTTCTTGTTAGTTGTCCTGGACATGCTTAAAACTTGGTAGTGTTCACCTGATGAGTTTGGTAGTGACAGGAACCACTGGCCCCTGGCCAAAGCAGTGCATCTTGCTTGACATGTAAAGCAGCTCTGGAAATCTATCAGTCATTCTTCACTTTGTCCATACATCAAAATAACGCTAGGAGCTCTAAGATACTACAGTACTCTCAACTTTACTTCCAGAGATTCAGTTTCAGTTGGTTTAACTATAGATTAAACATACACTAAACTATGAGCTACCAAAAGAAGTCCTGAGAACTGTCCTTTCCAAAGCTTTCCAGGTGATTTTAGAATGAGGTAATAGTTTTTTTAAAAAAAAAACAAAATTTTTTTTTTACCTTTTACTTTGCCAAATAAGAAGGAGCTACTGCTTGCTGTCATTATTCCTCTGAGACTGCAAAGAAAAAAATCTCATAAATTAGTTCATGCATTGTGCGCTTGAGGTGGGGCCTAACGTGTGGGCCTGCAGTTGCTGAAGTGTGCGCTCAGAAGGAGCAGGATCATTCTCAGGGCACCCAAGATGAGTTATCAGGAGAAGCTGTTACAGAACGAGTAAGCCTGGCAGCCCCCGCTTTGCTTTTCTGTCTGGCAATGTAGTCTTCTCCACACACAAGCTCGCCTGTCATACAATCTGCCAGGATGTGAGCAGCCCAGAAGGCCCTCGTCAGAGCTGAGCCAATAAGCACCAGAACTTTGCACTTCAGAACTGTGCACTACATAAAACTCTTTTCTTTATAAAGTGACCCAACCTCAACCTTTTCATTACAATAACAGGTAACTACTACAACTAGGTAGTTTATAAACAACATAGTTTTATTTCTCAGTGCTAGAGACTGTGAACTCCAAAGTCAAGGTACTGGCGGATTGGATATCTAAAGAGGGCCTAGTCCTCATCGGCAGAGTCCTCTGCCTGAGTCTTTACATGGTGGGAGGGGCAAACAAGCTCTCTGAACCTCATTTGTAAGGGCACTAATCCCATTCATGGAAACTCTGCTCTTATAATTTAATCATTTCCTAAAATCGCCACTTCTTAATCCTGTTCCATTGGGGATCTGGTTTCAATATCTGAATTCAGATCATAGCCTCTTCCATCATCATTATTTCCTAAAGGAAAGAACTGAAAGAATACATCACTCAGCTTTGTAAAAATTTGCTGCCACACTCATATCATAGCAGCATTATTCCCAACAGCCAGACAGTGGGATCAGCCAACTGACAGCTGAGTAGGCAAACAAAATTGTCGTATATACATAAAACACAGTATTACTCCATCCAATGTTACATAATATCAATGAAGCTAAGCAAAATAAGTCACCCAGAGGAGTCCAAATTTTACACAAGTCCACTTATTAGTGGTCTCTACAGTCATCAGATTCATAGAGTTGGAAAGAATGGTGGTTGCTAGAGGCCGAGAGGAGAGGAAAATAGAGATTTTGTGTTTAATGGGTGCAGAGGTTTGATTTGGGATGATGAAATAGCTCTGAGGATGGATAATAATGTGGTCATACAATGATGCCAATAGCCATAACACTACTGAAATTTACACTTATGAATGAGCAAAATGGCAAACTTACCCTTCATATAGTTAACACCACTTTCGAAACATGCCGTTGTCTTTATTTGCCTCACTGTGTTGTGCAGACTAGTATATGAAAGTGACTGCTTAGGATGAAGTCGTCTCTGGTGGTTTACAGGAAGCAAAATCTGGGGTAGAGCCCCAGTGGTCCATCCAGTTATCCAGGAGCAACTCACAGTCAGAAAACCTCTAAATTGCCTTCAGAGGGGCTGCAAGAGCTCTGGCCAGTTGTGATAGAACTGCATTTCCACATCATAACAAAAACACTAACCATATCCTTGGAGAAACGAAACGATTCCCTCAAACAGGATTCCAGATCAGGGGTCAATTTGTACTCCACTGTTTTGGTATTTTTGTGAACAGAGATAGCTGGAAGACAATACACCCACAAAGTTTTTGAAAGCCAAGGATTCATCCCTAGGCTAATCTGAATGGGCAACAGCAGAAGGTGGCACCTGGTCTTTCCTTCACAAAACAATAGAGCACATTAGAAAAGACCTGCACACAGGTTAAAAGGAAAGCAAATCGGTACCTGCAGGAAGCCATTTACAGACAAGATGTTCTCAGGGACGGAGTTACTTGGGAAACATCAGCAAAGTACATGAAAACAATATTATTATTTACTGCAGCAGTTTCTTCTTGTGGAAATACATGTATGTTTTGTGTGTGTCTGCATGTGTGTGTACACAGATGTTAGATAGAGATTTATGATGATTATTTAGTAGGTTTTAAAGTGGCACATTAATATGTTCTTAGCAACAGAGACTGATGGTCTTCCGGCAGGCCATATATCTGGAATTTATAATCATGGAATTTTTCTACTACATTAAAAATCTCTGTGGATAATAATAGAGCACTAAAATAGCTAGCATTGCATTGGTGTTTCTCCATCTCTGCATTTGTTTAATTCCTTTGCCAGAAACTCATACTTAACTTGTCTTGGTAGATTTTTGTGCTGTGTCTTTCAAATGGAAAAACTCTATTTAAGCATTCCAATTTTATCAAGTAGCAAAAACACCCAGGCTGTTGGCCCGAATTTGCATGTTTGTGAACTGCATTCCTTTCTCAGACATCGCAGGGCTGGAAGCTAATAACAATTTTCCAAAATGTTATTGGATCTATAGCTCTGGCACCAGGTCAGTTCACTTAGCCACTTCCATTAAAGCAGCAATTATTGGCATAAAATTTTAGAAATCATCACGAGTAGTGGTAATGAATTCCTCATTGAACTAACCTTTTCACTTCAATAAACATTTGTTAAGTACCTACTATGTGTAATGGTCTATAATTTCTTAGCTTTGTCTAGTACTTTAGAACTGTAAAAGTTACATTCATTATCTCATTGGATTATGGCAGAACCTGGTAAGGAAGATACACAGGTTAATATACAAAGAAATGGACACTTTGAGAAATTAAATGCCTTGATCAAGATCTCCAAGACAGTAAGTGATGTAGTCACAAATAAATCCCAGGTCTCCTCAAGCTCGTTCTATTCTACGGGCTGATCTTTGCTATCTTTCCTCTTTATCACCATTCTTTGCTGATGACTATATTAAATTTCCCTGTATTTGTTTTCTGAATAGTTTTCTGCACCAATGTGTTTTTTTCTTTTTTGGTTTTGGAAAGTTTTGTAGTGTCATTAAGCAGCAAGCCACAGGATTCCAAAGGTCTTCATGAGCTCAGCTAAAGTGGCCTCTAACATTTACTACTCAATCCTCTTGCTTTCCATATCATCACTGCTAGCTGTGCATGCCCATGTGTTTTTCAGAAGAAGAAAAAGCGGAAGCCTTTCCTCTGCACCAGTGTATGTCATGTAACTAACAGAGAAATCTGACAGCCAGTAGTTGACATGAACTTGTGGATAGGGCATTACACTATCACAGGCCTTAGTTTCCCTCAACTGGGAACACTAAAGGCTTTTCTGATCTCCTCAGAAGGGTAAAGTTAGCAACAAATATATGAAAAATTTGAAATTAAGTAAGCTCTAGATTAATGCAAATATTGGCAAGTCTCTTTAGAATTCCTGGTAACATTACATGTGTATGTATGGAGGACAAAACTGTGGAGACATTAAAAAGATCAATGGTTGCCAGGAGTTCAGTGGTGGGAATGAGGAATAGGTAGAGCTCAGATAATTTTTAAGGCAGTTTGAAAACAGTCTGCATAACACGATAAGGATGGATACATTATCTCACTGTACATTTGTGTAAACCCATATAATATACACCACCATGAATGAACCATGAATTATGGACTGGGAGTGATTATGTTGTATCAGGATAGACTTTTCAGTTGTAATGATGGTACCATGGAGGGGATTGATAAGCTGAAAACGGGGATTGATAAATGGGCACAGCTATGCATGTATGAATGTAGGGGCATACAGCACATCTTTGTTCTGATGCTCCATTTTACCATGAACCGAAAACTGCTTTTAAAAATAAAATCTTAAAATGTAAAATTAAATCATATGAGAATAATTAACTAATACTAAGTGATAACATTTCTAAAAAAGATCTAGAATCCAATCCTAACTTCCTACTCACTAAAAAAGGGGTGATAGTTTGAGTGATTGTGACTAAAAGAACCATCTGTTAGCCTTTCCTCCCTACTCGAGATCTTATTTCAAATCTTCTACATTAAAAAGACTATTTTTTTTTCTTTTACTATAGGTCATTTACAAATCACATAGGAGAAAATGATCTACCTGCACTTGTCACTTTTCAGGAATAAAAACGTTACAAATTTATACCTACAAAAAAATTCTACTTCCCTCAAACAAATTCTGCAAATGATTAGTAATGGCATAACCATTTGTTAATAAAAATGGCACCATGATACTTAAGCTCAGCATCTCTCAAGCTCCAGGTTTTACATCTAACTTCTTTCTCTTATTCAGGGTCCTCTCTGCTGGGTAGTATTGAGAGAAGCCTTCCACGTCTCTTATGGAAAGAAGTTTTTGCTGCTTGAAATAATAAAGCACTCATTGCATTGTGCCATATCTCCCCTTCTGTAACACTATAGTACTCACCCAGAAATGATGCAGGGATATAACCTGAATGATCTCATATTGAATGTCATGAAGTTTCTTCTATTTGGCTCAGGAGAGATCTGCATCTCAAAAAGAAAACTCTTCAATGGCCAGGGTTTTCCTTGGATTAAAAAACATGTAAAATACTGATCAAGGGTTTCCTCTCCAATTTTCTCCCTTCTCTTCATAGCTTTGTCTGGAAAATGCATTCCTTTTGCTCCAGGGCTCCAGACTAATGAGATTTGTTTGTGATATTTGTATTATGAGCAAGTTAATTATCTGCAACCTTCCTGCACTTGTCTTTGTGAATGTCCATTGGTAATAGAACCGCTGCTTTCTTTGCTCATTGAACCATGACATAAGAGTGGTTCAATAACTCATCCTTTCTGATGACTTCCACACAAAGAATTCTCTCAAGAAGAAAAATTTCTAAACAATATCTCCCTCAAAAAAATCAAGATTTTATTATTTGACCTCTGGGTCAGATATTCAAGATTGTGTAACTCTAAGAAATGCAGCCATAAGCAAGCCTGTTTGCCTCCAATTTGTCTCCTGAAGAACAGAATGGCCTAAAATATAATGAGCAAAACACACACTCCACTGGCTGTGTCTTTCCTTAAGTTGGCCCATTTTATTTTATGAGGGAATAAGAATAATAAAAGAGCGATGACTTTCTACGATGTCCTTCTTCGAGACCCTTGCTTCCTTGGAGGCAGATGTTCCAGTCTTTTCAAAACTGCAAACAACTTTGAATGTGGATCAATAGGATTATAAGTAAGCAAATGATCGTCTGAGCTGTTGCATTATGCCATGAAGAAAGTTGATCACAATGACTTTGTCAGCAGTGTTCTGGAGCTTTGAGTCTCAGAGAGTATGAGATCATGAATAGGACTATGTCAGGAGAACTTAAAGATAGGTTCCCTATCTAATGCAGATCCGGTCATTTCTTAGAGCTTCAGGACTTCCCACTACATCAGATTCATGATCTGACAGCTTAGTGATTTTTAAGAATCTTAGGTCAGGATGCATTTCTGAGATGAAGGGAACACATTAAACTCTTTTTTCAGAGAATTTTTGTAGAAAGGAAGTTCCTCTTGTGCTTCAGATATGCTGTAGATAGAGTGAGTATATGTGTTGCTTTATCACAGATGCTTGAGGTTTGTACCTATTGGCCTGATTCAGTAGTGGCTCTCCTTTCATGCTAAAGATTGTTCCAGTTTGGTAAAGGAATAATGCAGTTTCCCTAGCCGTGTGATATTGTTCTCCAAAAGGAATGGGTTCACTAACCTTGCACAAGGTTGGCCAGGGACAACATGTGTGCAAGAAGAGCCATAAGTGAAGCTCCCCACTAGACATCTCTGGTTTCAAAATAGAATAGAGAAAATTCTTACCTAGTTATTTAGACCTCCATACATGAGACCTTAAGGGAATATGTGTAAAATGTTTCTGAGGCAGAATTTTCTCAATTCGTATGTTTCTCCCTAATATAAAGGACCCAGAGAATTCTGATCAAAGTACTAACAGAAAAACCATTCATCACTGCCTCTTGTCTGTAGATAGAGAATAACATATAACTCTAAAAATAAATGGGAAGGATTGGGAATGTTGGAGGTATGTGGAACAATGAATTCCATTACTTGAATACACAAATCCATAATAGTGATTCTCATGCTATTCATGCGACCTGTAGCCAAACTAACAAAAGAAATGTCACTTGGTGCCATATACAACTCCCTATCCCCTCCCACCCCTTCAGAACACCCCCCAATAGATAGCTACATAAAGGTTTTAGAACATTTTCTTCATCCAATTGTGTTTGTACCTGAAGCTGAGATCTACTTATTTCAAAATGTACTTTGAGTCAGTATATTATAAATTTTGTCACTGAGATACATTCTCCACTGTAGTATTTATCTCTCTGATTTTAGTAAACAAAGGGTTAGCATTATTAACAAAAAGACTCACTTCAATTTCAAAATAAGATATGATTTTTTGTAAGACTGATTCTGAAAAAGAAATTCAGAGAAGGGAGGGGTGAATGTCCTACAGTAAGATATTAAAATTGGATACAATGATGTTAAAAAAGTTTTATTAACTTTAGATTAAACAGACATGAGGTATTCAATTAAAATGATTTCTGAGGTTCTAAAACCATCATGTTCTGTGATTAATATAGTAAATGTATGTTTGATTGAAATATTAAGCAGAAGGGAAATAAATAACAGAGATTTAAAAATATATATTCTCATTAGTAATGCAGGGCTGAAGTAAAAAGTTCAGTAAAAATATGGCTTGCTTCTAGGAGATGAATAATATTATTTACGGAACTATTATGAACAAGTCAGGATGTTCTCATTTGCATGTGTAGCCTGATTGGTGAATTATGCCCCAGGATTCCAAATCATTGTTCTCTAAATTTGAGCCAAAAAATATGCCTTATGATCTAAGTTCTTTTTCTCCTGCCTGTTTCTCTTACTTTTTTGCCATGTAATATAGACCTACGGGTATGTGGGTGACATCTAGATAGAATATAGACTGTATCTCCATCACATTGAAGCAACTAGATGAAAAGCAAAGGAATTGATCAAACTGAGTCTTTGATATATTTTTTTAAATTTTGTTTGAATGGATTTAATCTTATCAACTTCAGGTTTTTCTTTTAAATCAAAATTGGTCACAATTTAACTGAAAAAAAGACAACCAACATGGCTAAGTACTAGGAATAGAAAGTTCATTGGCCCTGTTCCAGAGGGGAAAAGAGGGAAGAAGCCCTGACCATATTTTCACTATAAATTTATTTACTTCTTAAAATAATTTTACTGGTACATTTTAGATATATATATATAATGATAATATTCATCATAAGGAATTTGTACCTGTATGTGATATATCTTGATTCTTCTTCTTTCCCTTCCAAATAATATGCACATACACATATGATGGTGTCCTTACTTCATAATAAGCAACTATTTCACTCTGGGTACAGCCAAAAAATATATTCAGTCTTTGGTCACTTAATCCACATTTATTTTTCATTCAATCAATATTCTCTGAGTCATCATTATGTGCCTGGAACTATGAGAGGTCTTAGGAATTCAATGAACAAAACAAGGGCATAGAACTGCGCTTATGGAGGAGAACTTTATCTTCCAGAGGAGGGTATGGATTGATATGAAATAACCACACAACCCAATGGAAAAACTGTGATCAACACAGGTGCCACTGCACAAAGAAACTGCTGCTGTGAGTTACAGTGAGGGAGTGGACTAGTCAGAGAGGTCAGGAAGAGGTGCTGAAGTGACAGTAAAGACATGGAGGTAAAGACTTAGACGACATGGGGCCCAGGGATATAGCTCAGCGGTGCAAGCACATGCCGGGCAAACGCAAGGTACCAAGTTTGATTCTCGGTACCAAAAATAAAATAAAATAAAAAGACTTAGACGACATGGAGATCATAGCATGGAACAATTGCAAATGAGATTCAGGGGGAAAATAACTGGGAGAGTTACATGTTATCGCATGTGAGTAGACAGCAACAGCTAGGTCTAAGATGATGGAAAGAGACTTGGAGAGAAGGAAGGGAAAAATAACAGCACTGGGTAATGAAATGAAAGTGATGAACGGCAAGAAGATATGACGACTCCTTGATCTCCAGAGGGTACAACTGGAAGATTCAAAAAGGTTGGGGGAAAGGAAATTTCCTCTTGGCACTTGGTGAATTTACACATCCAAGTGGAGTTTCAAAGAAGAGCGTTCAGAAGCAAAGAATCTGAATCACTAGAGGATGTATCTTGATTGTAAAAGCAGTCATGGAGTCCTTCAGGAGAAGAGAACAGACAGAAAAGAAAGGGACCTAGGTCAATACACAGAGGTATTAATCTTAGTGTTGATCCCAGTTCTGACATTCTGTATTTCCACACCTTTATAAAGTCTAAAACCAGAGTTCATGACTTGTGAGAAGTAACTACCACTTTGAGAATAAAAGGGAAATTACGACGTTTTTGTTTAGATGCACAATTTTGTTTGTGTACAGTATAAAGGGGTGTCACACCCTTAAGCTAATGCCTAAGTCCCTCAGTGATCTACAGTCTCTGTAATCTTCTTACACACACACACACACACACACACACACTCCCAGGAAGGATGTGGATGTAACAGATGCAAATGAAAGTTTATCAGAGGGATCTGGAAAAGAATATTTACAACAGTGCACACCATTTTAAATTCAATACTCATTCTTGAGATCTACTTTACCTGTTCCCATGTGGAGCTCTCACTGGTTCTTTATCTCACAAAGTGCCCTGGTGGCTGTCCTGCCTCTTCCCTCAACTTCACTTCCGCTCATCTATTCTCATCTCTCTCCTTGCTTGCAGAAACAACACACATTTCGTTCATCTCTCCTGGAGAGTACTTAAGGACCCTTTAAAAATTTGTGTTGTCATTACTATGTGATATTTGTTATTGTGTACATCCTCTTCCCAAAATATTTCTTGACTAAAATGTCTCTCTTCAAAGAGTCCCTCTCTAAGTCTTCTTTATTATGGGAAAAGAGGTAAAATAATTTTTAAGAGTACCTCCCCAAGCCGGGCATGGTGGCGCATGCTTGTAATCCCAGCACTCAGGAGGCTGAGGCAGAAGGTTCATTATGAGTTCGAGGCCAGCCTGGGCTACAAAGTGAGCTCAAGGCCAGCCTGAACTGCATAGTGAGACCCTGTCTCAAAAAGACAAAAAAAAAAAAAGTACAGCCCCAAAGCAGTATGTACATTCACATTGTTGTGCAACTACACCACCACTATCCCTCTCCATAACTTCTTTTCATCACAAAAAGGTGTTTCTTCTCCTCAGAATCTTACCTTCTACCCCAAAATGTTTTAATAAGTTATTTCCTTCAAACTGTGGCAGTTCTCTCAGAGAGATAGTGCTAACAGCAAAGATGGCAAAGTCTTCAATTTCTGCCAAATATGGATTACCAAATAATTTAAGCCACCTTCAGCCATTAATATTTGCCATACAGCAGTTAATCAAATGAGTTGAAGGAAGAATAAAATAAAGAGTTGGGGGAAGCATGTTTTGCTGTGAGAGAGAAAACTAGGGTAAAAGCACAGAAGGGAAGTTCTTGGACACTTTGGGATATGGATAAGACAAACTTTCATAGCAAGAAGATAAAGTAAGAGGGATGGCAGAGAAAGAGAAGCAAAACCGTAATTCATATAGGAATGGGGGGGATCATGGAGAAGGAAATTTGTCTGTTTTGCCTGGTGCAGAACACTGTTTCAATTTTGCAGGAGCATAGATGAGTCCTCTCATAGAACCCACATTCAAAATGACATGGAAATCTTCCTCTAATGTGGAGATGGCTATCAAGGAAATTTGCAGGCTTCTCCTGCAAGAAACTCAGCTGCTCTGGGAGCCTACTCGGTCTGCTTTGCTTGGGTCTGGGGGCTCAGATGATGAAGGCTGGAATGCAGCTGATTACTGCAGACATAAACTGTGCAACTCTAATGATACACCAATTAAGATGCAAGGGGCTGGGGGAGAGGGTGGAGGCCACTTTTTTGTTATTTTCTGGAGTCTGCTTTGGAATTTTCCCATCTTTCTCTCTATATAACAATAGACATTAGCATTTTCATATGTCTTGAAAGTTAAAGCAAGATGTGGGAAATTCAATTGTTGAAGAGCAGAGTCTCTAATTGCACTCTTCAGAGATTTCCAGTACTTTTGGAAAATGTGCACTGACAAAGGGCTTAATTTAATTATAGGTGGTGTTTCATTTCCAGGGATGGCCTGATTTCCAATCCCACTCCCACCCTGGTGTATCTGCTCTGCCAGGAAAGCTTGCACTGATTTCAAAGGGCACAGAGAATAAATGCAAAGATGCTGAATGGTGGGGTTCAATTATGATTTATGTTAATGTTTGTATTTTAAACATTTTATCTAAGCCTGTGTCCTCAGTGCAGAAATCAAGTTGCTTTTGGGCAACTGATGCATCAAAAATTGCTCAAAAGAACTAAAGCTGGATTTGGAATTTTGACTAGAAGGGGTGTTTTATAATAAAGCATGGTGTTCACTCAGATAGTATCTATTTCTGGAGACAATATGGACTTCAGCACACAAAATGCTACTATTTGTAAGGCTTTCCCTGTCATCTCTCCAACACCAAGCCATATGCACTAATTAGCAGTATGGCTCAAACAAAATCAGCTTCACTTTTACCATAACCTTATATTAAAATTCATATCTTCTCTTATTATTAAGCGTGAGGTGGGGACGTGTTTACTTTCTAAGCATTGAATACTTTCACTCTGACTCTGAAGTTTCCACAGACAGTAATGCTTCCCATTGAGGCAGAAGGCTCTGTTCCTTCAGGTCTTGCTGACTCACCAATCATACACTCAAGCACCGGAGACAGGATATACACAAAAGCCTCTGAGGCCAGGCCCTTCTTTGCTGATGAAACCACGCAATGATTAAATGACCAGAAAAGCAAACCAAACGTTCATTCATTTTCATGAAGCTTCTCGCAGACATTCAACAGAGACTCTGGCACAGATAATACATTCAAGAAATAGGAAATATGATGCCCATGCCGGTGGGGTCCCTACCTTGGATCCACCAGGCCTCACGGGCCTGATGCATTCAAATTTACCATTGACTAAGATATCAGGAGGGCTTCAATTTTATGGAGCAATTGGCATGATGCTAGATGGAAATCAATACCTACAACCTAAATTTTGTATTTGATGTGTCGTCAGTTGAAGTTTGATGTTTGTTTCTCTTTCTTGGACTGATTTTCTTTCTGCAATCAGCATGATGAAAAAGAAAATAATGCTTATAAATGAAGTCAGCGTACAGTACTGGCTGATCCAGAGGAAGTTGGCAGCTGCAGAAATTCTGTTTTCATTTTACATTAAGTGGCATTAATTACACTGCTATGTAACTAAGTATAACCACATAGTCATGGAGCAATTTTCTGCTCTTGTTTTAAGGGTGCTGGGGCACAAACATTTGGCTAGGGGGAGAAGGAAGGCATGTCCTCTGTAAAGGCTGCATTATTTGGGCCAGGGACCTGATTCTAAGTTAGAGGTTGTCTCATGCCTTCCCCTAGCCAAGAATTGAACCAACCCTGGCAGCTCAGAGGCAGCTGGTGTGCCAGGTAACCCAAAAGCCACTTCCCCTGTAGCCCAAAGAGTGAGGTATATGAAATACATCTAGCAAGAAATATTTTACTATAGGTCTTAGGGTCTGTCTTTGAAAATGAGGTCACTACCAAGTTCAGATTTTCAGGTTTTCCCATTAAATCTTAAAGTATTACAGACCACTGCAACCTTAAATAAGCATGGCCTGTGTATGGTTCTATTTGTGAATGAGGTAACACAGACTTTAGTAGCTCCTACCTAGGTAATGGGAATTTCCCAGCACATTCAAGGATAATACTATTTTTCTGCTAAGGTCTTGTGGCAAAAGAGAAAGAGGAGAGCTCAAACTTTCTACCATTAACCAGCTACCAGGGTTTGCACGAGTTAAACTGTTAACGTTCTGACCCTTCATGGGCTATCTATAAGTGGAGACAAAAGTTTAAAGCTGTAAAGCAAGTGCCTAACTCACTAGAGCTGTTAAGTTCTTCTCAGCTCAGAGATCTAGGATTCAAGATATATTTTTATGGGCTCCTGAGGGCAGATATTGATTTTACTTCAGTAACCTCAGTACTTGGTACATGGTAAGGACTCATTTATGTTGGATTGAATAAGTAACTAAATAAATGTAATTATAATGCTCGAGAAAACATGCACTCTTGCAAATAACCCACAGTGCAGCTACCCAATTAACAAGGTTTTTTGTTTTGCTTTGCTTTGCTCTTTTGGCGAAGAATGAGATTCAACCAGACAGTTCTGCATACCAAAGGAACCAGCCCAGAACAGAGTTTTCAGAAGCAAGGAAGAAAAAAGGACAAGTGGGAACACTCCTACTTTTTAAAGCCCAAGAGCATGAGCAGGTATGCAATCACTCCCAGAAAAGCAAGGTTGTCTGTTTTTTGTGCAGATTAGTAAAGAATTAAAGCTATCACCACCTAAGCTAGATGATTTGGGAGTAGGATAATTTCTACTAGGAGGTGAGTGGGAATTGAAATGCAGCCCGGTCATCACTCACAAAGTCATAAGTCCATTTGCTGGGTGTTATGTTTCCTAGTGGATAACTTTTGCTAAGGCACTCATCCTTGGAACTGTGTCTTTCCCCTCAAAAATGTATTTGTTAATTTGTCAGGTTAGTGTCTTCAGTACTAATTATTCTCTATCCCTCCTGAGATCCATTCATTATTATTCTCTGCACAATGCGTGGAAGGCACCCTTATCTTCTGGTCTCCAGTTGGGCTTGACCAGGTAAAATCACCAGTAGGAGATGAGAAAGGTGGAGAAAAAAAGAGGACAGGTTACTTATTTTCATCACCATATACCTGCTCCCACACCCATGCTGCATGTTTCCTCCTTGCCTCACTTGTGTCATGTCCATGGGCATGGTTCTGCTGGGCAGCCCTTCCACTGTGCCAGTGCTCACTGGGCTCCAGCAACACTGGATTCTCTCAGGCCTAGGGATAGGAAGGTCTTTCCTGTTGCATGTCTCTTAAAGTCTGGGGACATCTTTGTGGGTTCCCTTTCCCTAGCCACACCTCTGCAAAGAGTCCTTTTATTCAGTTCTGTTAAATTAAACCTTTGGACTTGCAATCAGTTTCTTGTTGGGACACTGCCAAGTCAGGAAACCTTTGTCTAATCTGCACAGATTAACCCTGTGGACTAGAAGAGACTGGGTGCACAGAATTTAGAATAAATATTTCCCATGTCACTGAAGGATGTCTGAGACTTCATGACAGGCTCACTAGTAAAATCACGAGTGTTTACAAATTTTGCATTGTAGCACTGCTTTCAGAACATTTTATAGTTGGGCCACTCCAATATTTTCACCATTTGCCTTGTTCCAAGTAGTCCCTTCACCCCTCCTAATATTCCTTTTTATGCACTTGTCTTGGTTACTTTTTTCTCATTACTTAGGCAAAATACCTGACACACAAAATTAAGGAAGGAAGGGTTTATTTTGCTCACAGTTTGTGCAAGTTTCAGTCCATACTCAGCTGGCTCCAAGGCAGAGCGGCACATGGCAGAGGGCAACAGTTGCAGGGGAGTGGGGGGGAGCAAACCTCTTTCCATCCCTTATATTGTATGCAAACTACTCGCCCCAGGGCGGGTGTAGCACTCACATCCATAATCCCAGCATTGGACCATGGATCAATCATGAACTATAGAAGCCCGCCCCATGATTGCATGAGGCTTTGAGGAGACATCCAGACAAAAACCATGGCAGTGCTGTTCCTTCACCCGAAGCCTCTTTCTCTCTTTCTGGAGACTATATATGATAAAGGACATGATCTTGTATACTACTGTCAGACAGACAGAGATTATTTACCAGTACTAATGTCAAACAGATATAGATTAGTTGCCAGTTGGACCAGTTATTACCTGTGGACTTGAATTATTAGTCCCATACCTTACTTGCTTGCAATAGAAAAACATCCATACTCATTATGACCACATAGTAGTTAGCATGAATTTACTCATCTCTTGACTTTGGCACCAGCTATGTGAGTTTCTTTGGCTACTCAAATATTAACATGCAACATGACAGATACTAAAATTTGCTTACATGGTTGAACTTGTCTGTCTGTGCTCCCATAATACAACAGCAAAGCATGGGCTAGTTAATTATGGACTGCTTTTCTCTGAACTTATATTACACTGATTGTACAATAAATTCAGAGTCATATGTTCTCACCTATTATTTTTTAATATCTTCCAAGTGTAAGGCACATAATTCTAGATATTTTCCCTCCCACCAATGTGTGATAGAGATAGAGGATAAAGTTATCTAATATGCATAGCTTGCCAAACACTGTCATTTAAATTTCATATCAATTCTATGTAATAAGTAATGTTATATCAACAAATGCCCAAGTCCCTTGGCCAACACATGATAGGCTCTGGGTTCAAATGTGTCTTTTGCTGTGAAGAACTACTAATCCTTCATTGCCTTAGAAATATGACACATAACCATATAACTATAATCTAAAGCAGTTCTAATCCCTTGTCATCCAAAAAGCTGTGTCCCACAGATGTACTACAGAGAGGGTGGAAGGGGCTCTCTGCCAGATGTTTATCTATTGCCATTAAGAGATCGTTGCCAGGCCTTGTGATAAGAAGAGGACTGAAACCAATCCTTGCCTTTGGAGGGCCAGATTATAATAACTGAGCCATACCTATAGAAAGATCATCCTAACACGATCTGGAATGTACTGAGTCTATGAGTTTCAGGTTAAGCTAAGGCTTCCTGGAGGGAAGAAGATTTGATATACATCTTAAAGGATGATTCAAGTTAGTTCAAGAAGTAAGGGGTCAGCCTCCCAGGCCCAGAGAACATGAACAAAGCTCTATCTACATAGTTACATGATCAGTCACCTGTGTACATGCAGTTGGAAGGTATTGCCCGCAACCAGAGGACAAGAGTCATGTCTCCATTCCCACCCTGCCTCCACAACCCACTCAACAACATCCTAAGAATATGGAGGAAAGTTCAACAATCATTCTGGTGATTGAATGAATGCCTCCTACCGGGAGTACACAAAGGGGATAAATGATACCATGTCTCCTTGATTTCAAGGCCAGTGCCAAGTTTCTGCTCAGTCAGCAGAAGTGAAGCATAGAGCCAAAGTCAGGCGATATATTTAAGTAATAGAATTCATCACTGGTGTGACTGGAAATGGGGTGCAGGTGAGCTGTTGGTCTGTTGATGTAAGTGTGCTCTATCTCAAGATCTGGTAACCTTAGGTCTCAGGATCTTCTAACTCTAACTTCAACACATTCAGGAGAGAAGTTCAACACATGATATGATGGACATGAAACCACTCTCTTAATTTCAACAGAAGCAACCCAGAAACAAGTGGAAAAACATCTGGTCAAGGAAACTTTTCTTTGTTTTACAAATCTTCTTTTCATGCCCTGAAAATATTCAAATTATTCATAGTTTTATTTGGAGCCACTAAATAACCTCAGGTATCTACATAAGAGAGATTTCTTTAAATTGTACTTGAGCATATTTTATTTTTTTTATTTTAAAGATAAAAGAATAAAAACATATTAACAAACACACATACATTTAGAAAATAACACAAAAACAATGCAAGCAGTACAGAATTTCAGACGAGGTGACGGGAAATTAACAATGGTTGTTGTATTACATATTGATATCTTTCAAACTGGATAGTCAGATAAACAAATATAGACATGTAAGATTGATCAAATACTTAAGCAATAATTGTTCCTTTCAAGTGAGCAATAAAAATCAGTAGTACAACTACATTAGATATCCTATGTATACATATATACATATTTTCCTTTTCTTTCTTTTCTCTTTTCCCTCATCCCAGTTTCTTTTTCCTTTTGAGCATGTGTATTTCACAATGTGTATCATACTTCCTAGATTTTATTCACTCTTTCAGCTTCTTACACTAGTTAGACAATACAGTGTGTACACATGTGGGTCTGATGTATTTCACCTATAAGTATGATCTGTAGTTGAGTCCATTTTCCTATAAAAGCCTCAAGATTATCTTTCTTTATAGCTGAATAATATTCCATTATGTAAAAATACTGCAACTTCTTTATCCATTCCTCGGTTGATGGGCATTTTGGTTGCTCGCACAATTTAACTATTATAAAATGTGCTGCTATAAACATGGGTGCACATATTTCACTGTGATATGATGCTTGCAGTTCTTCTGGGAAAATATCCAGAAGGAGAATAGCTGGATTTAATGGCATGCCTAGTCCTAGTTTACTGAGGAATCTCCAAACTGATTTCCACAGTGGTTTCATGGGTCTACACTCCCACCAGCAGTAGATATGGGTTCCTTTTTCTCCACAGCCTGGCCAGCATTTGTTATTGGTTGATTTCTTAATGAAGCCATTCTTACTGGGGTGAGATGGAATCTCAGTGTGGTTTTAATTTGCATTTCACAAATGACTAATGATGTTGAGTATTTTCTCATGTATTTATTTGCCATTTGTATTTCTTTATCTGAGAAATGTGTGTTCATCTCAGATGGCCACTTTTGGATTGAGTCTTTGAATTTGAGGGGCTAATGTTTTTTAATTCTTTATATGTTCAGCATAGAAGTACTTTGTCCAGCTAGAATTTTTCCCAATTTGAAGGTTTTCTTTTTACTCTGCTGGCAATTTCTTTAGATGTGCAAAAGCTTTTCAGTAAGATGAGAACCCGGTTGTTGATTTTTTGAAGTATTTCCTGTGAAGTTTGGTTTTTGTTCATGAACTCTCTGCCTATCCCTATGCCTTCAAGGTTTTTACCTGCTTTCTCTTCCAGTAGATTTAATGTTTCTGTTTTAATATTTAGATCTTTGATTCATTTTGACTTGAGTTTGGTGCATGGTGATTGACATGGGTCTAGTTTCCTTCTTCAGCATGTGGTAAGCCTGTTTTTCCAGCACCGTTTATTAAAGAGGCTATCTTTCTTCCAGTGAACTTGTTTGGCCCTTGTCAAAGATAAGGTGGCTCAGTGTGTTTGTGGTTGTGACTGTATCTTCCAGTCTTTTCCATGATCCTCAGGTCTGTTTTTTTTGCCAGTACCATATTGATTTTATCACAGTAGCTTTTTACTGTAATTTCAAGTCAGGGATTGTGATGCCACCTGCCTTGTCTTTGTTGCCCAGGATTGCTTTTGCTATTCTGGTTTTCTTCTGGTTCCAGATGAATTTAGGAATGTTTTCTCTAGATCTGTGAGGTATACTAATGGTATTTTAATTCAGATTGCATTGAATCTGTACAACAATTTTGGTGGTATGGCCAATTTCACAATGTTGGTTCTTCCTATCCATGAGTAAAGAATGCCTTTCCAATTTCTGAAATCCTCTTTGATCTCTTTTTTCAAAATACTGTAATTTTCACTGTATAAATCTTTTACTTCTTTGTTAGATTGTTTCCCAAGTATTTAGTTTTTTTGTATGCTATCATGAAAGGTGTGGTTTCCCTAATTTCTCTCACAGTGTGTTTGTTGTTTATGTACAGGAACACTACTGCTTTTTGCATGTTCACTTTGTCTCCAGCTATGCTACTGAATTTGGTTATTAAATCTACAAGTTTCTTGGTGGAGTTTTTGGGGTCTTCTATGTAGGTTATCATGTCATCTGTGAATAATGATAATTTCACTTCTTCCTTTCCTAGCCTTATTCCTTTTATATCTCTCTCTTATCTACTTGCTCTGGCTAGTGTTTCCAAAACTATGTTGGATAGGAGTGGTGACAGTTTATGTCCTTGTTCCTGATTTTAAAGTGAAAACTTTCTGGTTTTGTACATTTAGTATGATGTGGGCTGTTGGTTTGTCATAGGTGCCTTTGATCAGATTGAAGTAAAGACCATCTATTCCTATTTTCTATAGGGTTTTATCATGAATGTATGTTGGACTTTATCAAAAGCTTTTTTCTGCATCAAAAGAGATGATTATGTGATTTTTGTCTTTGATTCTGCTGATACGATGTTATTACATTGACTGATTTGCATATATTGAACCATCTCTGCATCCCTGGGGTGAATCCTACTTTGTCATGGTGTATTACCTTCTTGATAATTTGCTGCATTCTATTTGCTAGTATTTAATTGAGTATCTTCACTCAATAAAGTAAGCCTTATTAAAGAGGCTATCTTTCTTCCAGTGAACTTGTTTGGCCCCTTTGTCAAAGATAAGATGGCTGAGTGTGTTTGTGGTTGTGGCTGCATCTTCCAGTCTATTCCACTGATCCTCAGGTCTATGTTCATTAGGGAGATTGACCTATAGTTCTCTTTTATGGTTGGGTCTTTCTCTGGTTTTGGTGTTCATATAATACTTGCCTCCAGAAATGAGTTAGAGAGAATTGCTTCCTTTTCAATCTCATTAAAGATTTTGAGGAGTGTTGGCATTAAATACTCTCTGAATATCTTGTAGAATTCAGCTGTGAATCCATCAGGACCTGGGTTTTTCTTTGTTGATAGTGTTTTGGTTTTGGTTTTGGTTTTGGTTTTTTTCCAGTTCCAGGAATCGAACTCACATCCTCACACTTGCCAGGCAGACGCTGTGTGGCTGAGCTAAATCCCCAGCCCCTGTAGGTAGGTTTTTAATCACGTTTTCAACTTCCATAATTGATATTGAGTTATTCAAGATTTTTATATCTTATTAATTCAACTTTGGTAATTCATACTTATCTAGGAATCTGTCCAATTCTTCTGCGTTTTCCATCCAATGGGAGTAAAGATTTTCAAGTAGATGTTGATGAATTTCTGAATTTCCATAGGATCTGTAATGATTTCACCTTTTTCATTATTTATTGCATGAATTTGATTCAAGTTAGTTAGTTTCCTCTTTTGCTATGGGTTTATCAATTTTATTTATTTTTTCAAAGAACCAACTCTTTGATTCATTAATTCTTTGTAGTGTTTTCTTCATCTCAATTCCATTTATTTCTGACCTGATTTTTATAATTTCCTCCCTTCTTTGGGCTTTGGGCTTGACTTGTTCTTCTTTTTCTAAAAGTTTGAGGTGAAACATTAGGCTATTTATTTGTTCTTGTTCCGTTTCTTGATGTTTGAGTTCACTGCTATAAACTTTCCTCCAAGGACTGCTTTCAGGTCATCCCACAGATTCTGAGAAGTTGTATTAACATTTTCATTTGCTTGTAGATATTGTTTAATTTCTTCTTTAATATCTTTTGTGACCCATTGGTTGTTCAGGAGGCTATTATTTAATTTCCATGTGGTTATGGAGTTCTTGTGGTACCTTTTGTCATTAATTTCCAATTTTATTGCACAATGATCAGATAATATGCACTGGATAATTTGAATTCTTTTACATTTAGTTAAGCTTGTTCTACAGGCTAGTATGTGGTCTATTTTAGAGAAAGTCCCATGTGCAGCTGAGAGGAATGTGTTTTCAGATGTTGTGGGGTAGAACACTCTGTAAACATCCAAGTCCATTTGTCAACAAATTTTGTTCAATTCTTCTATTTCTTTGCTGATTTTTTGTCCCATTGACCTATCTCTTTGTGTCAATGGGGTGTTAAGGTCCCCATTACAACAATGTTATTAGTCATTTGGCTTTTCATGTCTATTAAGATTTGTCTTATATAGTTGGGTGCTTCCATCTTTGGTGCATACATATTTATGATTGTTATCTCTTCTTCTTGAAGTTTTCCCCTGATAAGTATGTAGTGACCTTCTTTATTTCTTTTGATCATTCTTGGTTTGATGTTCACATTGTCTGCAAACAGAATAGCTACCCCTCTTTTTTCTGGGTTTCTGTCATGTGGAGGATTGTTTTCAGTCCTTTGACTTTTAGTCTATGAATTTCCTTTTAAGTTAAATGTGTTTCTTGTATACAGCATATTGTTGGATTTTGTTTCTTGATCTACTCTGCCAATGTGCTTCTTTAATTGGTGAATTTAGGCCATTTACATTAATGGTTATAACTGAAATGTTTTGGCTTATCTTTGTTATGTTATTTACCTGTTGTTGGTTTCCTACTGTTACTCTGTTTAATTGCTTGCTCTATGAGGTGGTTTCTTTCTATCACTGTTTTTGAAATTGTGGTCATTTCTATTTATTTTTAAAATATCTTTTACTACTCTTTGTAGGCTTGGTTTGTCAATTGTGAACTTCTTCATTTGTTCTTTGTTGTGGAGATATATTATTTCTTCCTTAAATTTGAAGGATAGTTTTGCTGTATACATCAGTCTGGGTTGGAGATTGTTTTGGTTTAGGACATGGAATACTTCATTCTGAGCTCTTCTTGATTTGATGGTTTGTGTTGAGAAATCTGCCGTGATTCTGATAGGCTTTACTTTATAGGTGATCTATTTCTTCTCGTTTTTTTGTTGGATATTTGGCATAGTAATTATTATATGTCTGGGTGTAGTTTTATTTTGGTTATGGCTAATTGGGGTTCTACTTGTATGTCAGATTCTTTTTCTATGCTTGGGAAATTTTCTGCTTTACTTCTGCAAATATTCTTTTTATGTGTTGACTCCTGCTGTTTCATTGAAACCTACTAATCTTGTGTTGTTTCTCTTTGCATCGTCTTGTATTTGTTGAATTGACATTTCATGGTTCTTTGTTATTTTTAAGAGATCCTTCCATCCATTGTTGGCTGCAATGCTGTCTTGAAGATCTGAAAGTCTATCTTCAGCTTCATTCAAGCTGTTTTGCCAGCTTTCGATGGAAGTTTTGATTTCCTGGATATCTGTCTGAATCTGTTTCATGCATTCTAGTTCTGTCCTGTATTGTTAATTTAA
>NW_004955424.1:18511126-18529581 GCF_000276665.1 Chinchilla lanigera
CTTTAGGTGTACTGAGTCGTTCTTTCATTGTTGTTGTCATTTCCTTTTTTACCTGGGAGATTATTTCTGATCTGACTTCTTCTATGGCCTGATGAAGTTGTTTTTTTACTTCAGTTGCAATCATTTCAGAGATTTCAGGTGTGTGACTTCCAAGTTCTCCTATGTCTGTATCCCCTGGACTTGTTCTGGGTGTGGTTGAGTTCTGAGATTGCATTTTGCTCCTACGTCTTGTCATGTTGGATGTCAGAAGGAAAGTGCTGAGCCACACACTTCCCAGGCAGCTCCCTGAAGGTCTCTAGGGACCCTAGTTTTCCTGGGTGTCAGACTTATCCCAAGATGATAGAAGGCAGTGGACCACTGGGACTGGAATCCCAAGGCAGTTTAAGGGGCACATGGCTCATGCCACAAGTGCAGTGCTGGGGGAATGCTGGCCTTCGGTACCAGGGTCTCCAGGCCATCAGTGGAAAGCATGTGAACCTCAGCCATGAACCCAGTGGTGGCCAGACAGGGACCTCTGCTCTGGGGTCGGAAGGGAGCTGATTGAGGGAGGGCAGGCCTCATTCACCAACCAAGAGGTCCGTAGAGCTTGAGATGCCCCTGTGTTGCTCTGCCGTCCACAAACAACCTGTGGAGTTCATGCACGGGCCTCACCGACCAATTAAGATGTCCGTGGAGCTCAGGCTACCTCACCAGAGTCTGCAGGAAGCTGGTGAGGAGCACACAGACCTCACCCACCAACTGAGACATCCACAGAGCTCGGGCTGCCTCTCTGCTGCTCTGCAGTCCTCAGGCAGCCAGTGGAGCTGAGCATATTTTATTTTGGAGGGGGGTCTTTCATTTTAGAAATGTATTTCTAAATTTCTAATGCATTTTAGAATGTTGCTCTTGTTTCTGATGCTTTCAGTACTGAAAACTGCTCATAGGAGACAAGTCAATAAGTTATCCCATCGCCAATCAAAACTAAAGTCCATATCAGCTGTGAGAAGATAATTGAATTTGCCTTCCAATGTTACTTTCAAATAGCTTATACTTATACAGAATTAATTTTAAATCCGAGCTAAGACATTGTGAGAACCCTTATATGCACTGTGTAACTAATTTGAAGTTCTTTGAAATGAAGCTACTTTCTAAAGTTGTTTATTCTTTAAGTAAAGTACTGAGTGTCTCATTCAAATGGCAATAGGTGGTTATCCTCTATAAAAGTTCTGGGATATATTCCTTGTAAATGCTAATTATGCAGGAGAAAATGTTATAGGGTGTCTTAGGAAATCAATACTTTATTATGCAATAATTGCATCTGTAAGTTTAATGTTCACCATGAGCCCCAGCAGAATGAAAGAGGTCACTGGGTGAGATGGTGCAAATGGTCCTCGCCTGACCTGGAAAATCTTCTAGAATTTGAGGGCTAGTAAAGAGCTGAAATGTCATTAAAATATTTTCACAAGTACAACATTGATGATAGAAACCAAATTACAGGAACATCTGTCTGCTTGACACTTTGGCCCAAAGTTGGATCTAAACCTGGTAATGGTTATAATTGAAACTGTCGCTTCATTTTTCTCCCAGGATCTTTGATTTTTTTTTCCTTTGCCTCATGGACCAATTTATTTCTCAAAGCTTAAGATTTGTTTTCCTAAACCTTCCTTGGCAAAATTCCCAGCTCTTCCAGCTTTTTATTAAGGAATGGCAAAAGGAAGAAAGGTAGGGAAGGCGCCCTCAAGGAGATAGAAGGAAGCACAAAAATCACTCTTCCAAGAATTTCTGGGTCACTGTCTAATTGATATGCCTATTGGCAGGCCTTGGATTTAAGCCTCTTCTGACTTCACAGGCAGTTTTTATTCTGCACCCAGCCGAGTGTGAAGACTCGAGGCACTGAACAGGGGACCCCCCCGACACATGAAAAAACCCCAGCCAGTTCTACATAATGCACTCAGGCTGGAGAACTCTACCATGGCAAAATACCCCAAACAGTTGTTTTTCCATTATGATCCTCAGCCTAGCATTTATTATCATTTTTTATTGCACACTTTTAAAGCCAATGGTCCATTTTACTTAGATCATTAATTTGCAAAAATCATGAGATATGAGCAGAGATGGTGTTTTTTATGGGCCATGCTACACCTCTATAGGACCCCAAAGGAAATGAGGTGTGGGTTTCAGCGCATTATAGCTAGCGGCTCTGGGACCACAAGCTCCATATTCTTCTACAAATAGAAAAGACCAGGGTATCTTCAAAGGAATAATACAGCTGAATGAATGGATAGATGCTGGAATAGTTGATAGCATGAATAATTGAATGTACAAACAATAAAGTGAAATTCTGACCAGCAGTGGGTGTAACAAAAAGACCTCTGGGATGTAGCCTAGATATCTTGGGTTCACTTGTGCCCTGTACTTGTCATCTGAAAAACTACCTCCAATGAACTTCTCTGAATGTACCTTACTTCTGCTTCTGGAAAATGGTAGTAACAACAATAATAATAATAATACCTATTTCATAAGGTTGGCAGGTAGCAGATCATGGACCACAAAACCAAAAGTCCAAGGTTTAAATTCAAACTTTTCATGTTTGTTCTGCAGTTTCAGAAATCCTATCACCTCTGTTTAGGTTTTATCTCAATGTTTGAGTTAAAATGAGGATAATAGTAGCAAAATCCTAAGGATAAAGGTAAGGATTAGATAAATCAAAAAACGATAAGAGCTTGGAAGAGTACCAGGTACAATAATATTACTACTATTTTGTGTACATAATAAATACATTATAATGTTGGTTATTATCATATTGCTAAAAATTGGTAAATTATGGTTCTTTATTGTAATCAAGAGAGTCAAGGCTAGCCAAAACACACAAAAAGGACCTTGAAGAATATTAAAAACATCACAGACTCTCTGGAATAATCAATCATCCAGTCTTACTTGTTATACAGCCAGAACCAAAACAGCAGAAACAACCCCAACTACAATCCAGGGCTGTTCCAGCGACATACCACGGCCCACCTCAGCAGCCGGCCATCCTGGAGGCCACATGTGAAAACGGCCTCTGCTGCCTCAGATGAAACTTTCTTACCAAGATTTAACTTCTCTTTGCACAGCTGCTGCTCCTAATTTCTCCAACTCACAAATGGGGTGGCTGTATTCAGTAGAAGTGAACCTATTTGCCCATGTTTTAAGTAAAAAAATGGTAACTATCTGCAAAAAAGCCTTAGAAATCATCTGTATATTCCGCAGATGAAGTTAGAGTGAAGAAACCCAGCTTCTACTGATCGTCTGTCACCACTGCATATGTGAACTTTCCCAAGTTATTTCAGCTCTCCAGGTCTCAGTTTCTTCATTTAAATGCTGGCCTCCTTTAAAGTTTGTAAGTTCTGCAGTACTTTCTTATGCTTTAATTACTTGTGTAATCAAGTATTTCTTCTCAACAGAAACAATTATTCTTCCTAAGTTCGACAACCGTAAGTCTCTTTCCAAAGAATACAGAAAACAAAGTGCACACAAATATGCTTTTTCTGTATTTATGAAGAATACAGAATTTCAAGACAACAGGCAATTATCAATGGTTGTTATATTACATATTGTTATCTTCAAAGTAGTTGCTCAGATTTTGAAATTCTGTACCATTTTTATTGTTTTCTATTCTCTTTAAAATAAATTTTAAAAATAAAATAAAGAATAAAAAACAAGAAAGGAAAACACACCAACTACTATCAATTCAAAAAAACAGGTAGGCTTAGGCAGGTGGGGTGGTGAACACTGGCATTCTAGGAGACTGAGGCAGGAGGAGCTTAAGCTTGAGCCCAGCTTGGGCAACTTTGCACAAACCTGTCTCAAAATAAAAAAAGACTGGGGATATAGCTCAGTGTGAAGACCCTCGATTCAATCCCCAGTATTCTCACTTTCCACAAAAAAGGTAAACTTGATCATATTCACTGTTGGTGAATTTATTTCAGCCAGTACATTAAGTTCAGTTAAATTTATTTCAATGTTCCAGCAATAAAGTTTTGCTTGGTTTTCTGCAACACAGCCAGGGAGTGCTGACTACTTAGACGTGGAAACTGCATCTTGTTTGTTTCCTGTTTGGTGTTGAACAAGCTTAAAGAATATTCCAGCCACATAGTAAGAAACCTATCAGAGCAAGCTGACCTTTCAAAACTTCTTGTTTTAAAGATAGTCACAAGACATGAAGCTTAACTTTATCCATGTGGCTTAATCTTCAGAGCATATTTAGTCTTGCCAATAAAAAGTAAAGTTAAGCCAACTTTTTCATTTTCTCAAATTCTTCAAAGTATTCATGCCAAAACAATAAGAAAATAGTTTAGATTAAATTGTTGGAAAGAATAAAAAACTATTATTATTTGAAAATTACATATTTTTTCTGCCTGTAAAATGCAAGAGAATTTATAGACAAAATGATTACTTGAAAATAGGATTAAGCTAAAGTAACTGCTTATAAAATTTTAATCACAATCAATACATTTACAAAAATAAATAAATTTCCTACAATTCAGCAATAATCATCTAGGGAAAGAAATAGAGAAATGAGCTCATATAATGAGCATAAAATATGAGATATCAAATGTCTAAAAATAAACTTCATAGGGAATATATTGCCACCTATCAAAAACATTTGTAGGTTTGACCAAAGTATAGAAATCTCGAGCAAGTGGTAAACTTGTACTTTGTTAGAAATGTCATGTACTTTGTTAGAAATGTTAGGTATGGCAAAAATTAGTTGAGAAACTTACTGAAATTTAAATTGAAAATTTCAAAACTTTGGAGTGAACACTCAAAATTTATCTCAAGGAAAAAACATGCAACAGAGAAAACATTTCTCTCTATATAGTCTAGTACAAGACTAGCATATAGACCAGTGGAGTCCTCACTTCAACACCAGAGTTTGGAAAATTAAAGTAAAGTACTTCTTTTTTTTCCTCTATGGCTTCTTTGTCCCACTTGTCAAAATGACCCTTGTATTCCACAATATTCAATGAGACAGAGTAAGCCAGGAGTGGTGGTGCACACCTGTAATCCCAGCACTCGGGAGGCTGAGGCAGGAGGATCATTGTGAGTTCAAGACCAGTCTGAGCTACAAAGTGAGCTCAAGTGCAGCCTGAACTGCAGAGTGAGACCCTGTCTTAAAAAAAAAAAAAAGACAAAACAAAACAAAACAGAAAAAAATCAATGAGACAGAGTATATTAAAATGTTTCCCAAAACTCTAAACAAAGGAAAAAAAGTTATTTTTTGAAAGTGCTTTTATCGAAACTTACACAAACAAGATAGATAACAAGAGCCTAACATCATGGACTATACAGACAGATGCTCAAGACAAGATCATCGATCACATAGTGAAGCAGAGAAAGAATTGGAGTAGTTCAGGGAACAAAGAGGCCCTTAGAAATGAGAGGGAGTCTATCAAGGTGGGTTAATTAGCCAAGGTTCACAAATACAAACATCAGCCTGAATGAAAAGCAATAAATATCATCATTAGTTTTAAAACATACAGATTATATTCTACTGAACACTCACTATGTGCTAATTTTGGTAGAAGCATTAGTTTAACTACTCCTTATGATGAAAAATGTTAATTTTTGCAGAGAACGTTCAACTTTTTTTCCTCACTTGAGTTAGTCAACAACTCCATGTAGGTAGATAAATTCTTGGGTTAATGTTCTAGATGGGAATCTGAGTTATTAAGAGATTAACCCAAAGTCTCTACGGCAGGTTATACATTAGAAACGCCTGTGGAGCTTTGCAAAAAGGGATTCCTAGGCCCTCCTCCTAGTAAATCAAAACATCTAGGATAGGTCTTGTAGTCCTCTGTTTTCAAAAAATCCGTCCAGTTGATTCACAAGTCACTATACTGGGATCCCCTACACCAGTAGGTCTTAAAGTGTGGGGTTCCCACACCCAGCATGAGTAGTATTCCTCTTTAGAAACACAAATTCTCAGCCTCTACCTCAAACCTGCTGGTTAGAACATCTGAGGAGCATCCAGGTTTTAACAAGCCCTTTGGAAACCTTAAGGAGCACCGTGGTTTACAAACCTCTGCTCCAGTGTAGAAGACTTGACAGGAGTATGGTGGGTAGGACAACTGACCCTCAAACCTGCCAAGCTACATTCAAATCCCACCTCTGCAGCTTGCTAGCTCTGTGATCTTGGATGACTGCTTATGCCTTTGGCCTTGGTTCATACTTGCAAAATGGAGATGATAGTTTTCTCTCAGACTACATGAGTAAGAATTATTATAGCACTAATAACAGTGTCTTACATAGAACAAGGGCTTAAATCGAAATTAAGGTTCTTGCCAAGGATTAAAGCTGTGAATGAGATGAGAAAAAGTTAAGAGTCTCAGGTGTCAAAATTCTTCCGTTGAAGGATCCAAACCCCAAAATCCTTGTAGAAAATCAACATAAGAGTTTCAGTCTAGGCACAAGGGTAGCAACTTTGCTCCGTTCTCTTAAATGATCTCATGGAAGAGAGTGCAAAAAAGAACACAAGCCACCCATGAGCGTCTGAAATATGCCTTTGCCTTCTGGAGCCTCCAGGGTATGCTGAGAAGTACACTGAACTGTGTTAGCTGTATGGCCTCGGGCAAGTTATTTAACCCCCCTAGGCCTTAGCTCCCTCACTCAGATGATTAAAGTAATAATAATGACTTGACTTCCTCCACAGGATTGTTATGAGAATCAAGTGGAGCTATTAGCTGTCATTATAGTTTTAAAAAGTAAAAAGACTTAGGCAGGTGTCTGGGATTACTGCCTTATTAGCCTCTCTTCTAGTCGAAGCATCCTTTGACACTGTATTAACGCATTCCAGTCTGGAGCACTAAGAGGGCTCAGCCTGAGAGAACGCAGTACAGCGACCCTGCCTCCCAGACGGTGTCCAAAAAAGTCTCCCAACCCCAGAGCTGCAGAACCCGGCCATCGGTATGGGATGAGCCAGCCTGGGGGTTTACCTGGAGCAGCTGTTCACCCAAGGATGTGGACATGTGTTTTATAACCTTCATGGATCTTGTAATTGGCCATCACAGCTCCTAAGAGAAGCTTCATGTGATAGTTAATCTTGATTGCCAGCTTGACCGCACTGAGAAACACCTAGGAAATTAGTAAAGCACACTTCTGGGTGTGTCTGTCAGGGGGTTTCCAGAGATGATTGATATAAGAGACAGCAAACTATCAGGAGGGCATTAGGTGGGACCTGGATGGAATGAAAGCAGAAGGAGGAAACCAGCAAAGGCTCCCCACCCCTTTCTCCTCTTTCTTCCCTTTCCCCTTCCACCCCTGTCTCCTTCTCTCCTTTCTGGATGTCATGAGGTCAGCAGCTTCCCTCCAGCCTTGCCACAGGCCAAAAACAGTGGAGCCACAGGCCAAAAACAATGGAGCCAGTCAACTATGAACTGAAGCCTTTGAAACTGTGAGTCAAAATAAACCTTTCCTCCTCTGAGTTAATATTCTCTGGTATTTTGTCACAGCACGGGAAAGCTCACACACCTCTCCTGTAAACATCAATTTATAAACATTTAAAAATACCAATCCAAGTCCCAAGAGTGTATAATAGCTTAGATACTCTTCTGATCCAAGGCTAGCTGTGTGACTTCTCTGGAATTATGCAGCAGGGCAAGGCCCAGCTGCTGCCACAAATATGTGCTCTCTCAGTGAAGAGGTCAGGGAGCACACTGGATCTTCATAGCCTTAGAGGGCACAGCACCACCTCCTGCCCTGCTGCCCTCTCCCCTCTCAGAGAAGGCTGCAGACCCCTAGGTGTCTTCTCCTCATCTTTAATCTAACCCCTCAAGCCAGTACTGTGCACCAGCATTTCTGTTTACCTGCACTCATCCATAGACTGATCTTTCTGCTTGGATGACTCCATGCTCTGAAGGGCTTGATAACCATCGCTGAACACCAGAGACACATCTGGTTCTTTACAAGCTGACTCCAGGAACCCAGAGGGCAGAACCTGCTGGCACTTTGCTCCTGCACCATTTGAAGACCATGCCTCCTTGGCTTATGGGTCATTTATGGGAATATCTCCTATTGACTCAGCTGCAGGGTCTGTGTCCATGGCAGCTCCTCCAGTCACCCTTTGGCTTTGCAAACAGCTTTGCTTTCTGGGGAGAGCAGCCCTCACTTCAGGTTGGCAAACACCAATCCCTAAAATAAATCAGCTGAGATCAGGCTTCAGTGGCCTCCTTCCAGGTGATTTCCTAGTTTGTTTCTTTGCTCAATAACCCAAAGTCCCTGTTTCCAGAGAAAGCCAGGTGCTTCTGTGTCTTTCTCCAATCTGAGAGAAATTCTAGGTTTCCTGCCCTGTGAACTTTCTAAAAATCTAGTCTGATTGGATTGATTCAGTCAGTGGAAATAATTTTCAGTGCCTGAAACAGTCATTAAGTATCTGGGACATGAAAACCCAAGAGGAGCTGATGGTAATGGCAGGCCCTGCCCAGCTCCCACCCATGCCATCTGGCTCCTTTCTGAAACTACCTAACCTGCACATGCAATTTGTGACCACTAATCATGATACTTCAACTTCAGTGAATTAAGATACACCTAGCAGTTGAATAAAGCCCAGTTCTGTTTGTATCCATGTATGATTGATATGTAGGCCAACAAACTGAGGGAAGAAGACCCACCCTGTGTGTGAGTGGCACCAACCGATAGGCCTGTAGCTCAGACAGAATAAAAAGGGAAGGAAAAATGAAAGGTCCTTGTTTTCAAAGAGCACTCTCTAGTCTTTGCTGTTGCCTTTGGATATCAGTTTCCAGTGTCTTCAGCTTTTAAAAGACTTGCCTTGGTGATCATCTAGAGAGCTTTCAGGCCTTCAGCCTCAGCCTGGCGCTGAATCCTTGACTTCTCTTTTCTACTGCTTCTATATTCTTGGGCTCAGCACCTAGTAGATCTGCTGGTTCTCCACTGCTTAGACAGCCATTGTGAGCTCTCCTGCCTCTGATCCTGTCTGCCTATCTGATAAATCCTCTCACATAATTTTACATATATATTCTCAATTAATTTGGTTACTCTAAAGAACATTAACTTATACATACATTGGTGGTGATAGTGGTTCTAGACAAACGGAACTGTTAGGGATGCATTTCTTTTATCAGTTTAGTGGCTCCTGGAATTGACTTTCTAACTTGATGAGACCTGAAGTTGCTATAGCCTCTCCTTCCGATAATGTAGAAAGTACTGATAGTCCACGGTATAAACTGTTTAAAACAATACGACAGAGACCTATCTGACTATCCTAATTTGCCACTTGTGAGGGGCACAGAATTGAGTGTTTCTGTATATAATACTTTTGTGCATTTTTGGAAGAGTAAGAAATATAATGATGCTGGCTGGTGCTCTTAGCATCTCTGGATGAACTACTAAAGGAAAATAATGAGCTCAAAGGTTCAAATTCCCAGCTCCAGACATGCATAAATAATTTAAAGACTTGTAAGTGTCCTGAAGGAGAATCTTCTCTCCTTTAGTCATAGGGTTGAAGGTGCCAAAACCCAAACACAGTCCTCATAATGCAATTCACTGAACTATAGCCCAGTCCATGGCCATACTAGCCTGAAAGTGCCTGATCTCATCTGAATTACAGTGCAAATTTAATACTCAGCCTTGAAGGATATCTGCAGTTAAAGTGAGGGAGCTAATCAAAAAAGACTGGGATGGAGATTTTTGGGAGCAACCTGACCAGGATGGGAACAGTGAACTCCAAAATTCCAATAAAATAACTTTCCCAGAGGAAGAGATTTCCCTACTCTCAGTGGCAGAGGTATCTCTACCTCTGCCCCTTATGGTTCTGGGCATTCTGCCTCTCCTTGGAGAAATTTATCCTATGTCACTTATGGAAACAGTAGTAACTTTCCCCAATACAGTGACCAAAAAGGACAATGTTGACGCTTCTCAGGACCCATACTCTGCACCCACTTTTGTCTATCGGTCAATAATTAGGTCAAATCTCAAAAGGCTCCTAAAGGTGCGGTACATGGCACAAACCGTGAGGAAGTACTCTATATTCTTAAAGAACTTTTTGAGATTTCTAATTCTTACAAGCAGAGGTCTGGAGAACAAATATAAAAATGGATCTTAATGGTGTGAGATCATGGTGGCAGAAACCTAAGCTTGAACCTTGCTGAATTTCTTGATGTGGACCCATTAAATAAAGATTTTGGATTGAATGTCACAGCTTGGAGAGTTTAAAGTAGGTGCTAATAGTTTATTTGGCTGGTTGGCTCAGATATTGATAAAAGTATCATGGCAAATTAGCTGGTGATGTCTGATGTCCCTCAGTTTAGCATCATTGAAGGTATGCAAAGGCTCAGGGAGATGAAAATGGTGGTGCGATTTTCCAGGTGAAACATAATCCTCTACAATGGAAGGATCCAGGACATCATGTACCCTTCACTGATGCTGCAAGAAGGGTTTGTGAAAAAAGCGTCACCATTCTTGAAAAGTTCTATCATTGCTCTTCTTTGTACACCAGACCTTTATGGTGAGGACAACAGTCACTCCATTGTGAAACTCAAATGTGACTGGTATAATTATATTCTGGAGTGGAAGGTGGTAGTGCTCAACTGCCAAAGGTAAGGTACATATAGATACTGTGCTAGACAGCAGAAGCAAAACAATGATCTGAATGTTCTAACATGAGTAAACCTATGACACTGGATAACTGGCATTGCATTCCCTGAACTGAAACAGGAAGCCTGCTAAATTTTTACTGGATTTATCATATAAGCAGGAAAAATGTAGACCAAATAAACAAAAATCTACTTCAAATGATAGTAACAACAAAAAAAAAAAAACCAGCCTCTCAACAGATCCCAGATGAGTCAGTTTACAAACCCAAAACCCCTTGAATGGAGGAAAGTTTGGGTCTTCTTGAGGAAGGATCCTGGTGCATTACCAAAAAATTATGCTGTCAATCTTTCTCCAACTCCTCCACAAAGGGATCTATAGCCTTTTACCAGGGTGATGGTACATGAGAAAAAGAAAATGATCAGACACTTTGGACACTAATGGACATGGGTTTTCTGAACTAACCCTGATTATGAAACATCATTGTGGGTCTTCCATTAAAAGTAAGGGCCTCTGGAATCCACGTGATCTGCAGAGTTTTGCCAAGGTCTAGCCCTCAGTCGATCCAATGGGTCCCAAAATCCATCCTATTGTTATGAGACTCCCTAGTTGAATCCCAAAATTACCACCCATCGATTCATAGAACAGCTTATCCACCATCGTGGTTTTCTACACAACATTGCTTCTGACCAAGGAATGTACTTCATGGCCAAAAAAGTGAAGCGATGAGCTCGTGCTGATGGAATTCGCTGGTCTTACACCATTCAGAAACAGCTGGGTTGACAGAACACGAAGGCAGCCTTTTGAAAACAAAACTGCAGTGCCAGCTAGATAATATTCTCCAGAAGGCTGTATATGCTCTGTTCTTCAGCCTGTGCATACTCTGAATCAGTGTCCAGTGTGTGGTACTCTTTCTTCCATAGCTAGGACTCACGGTTGCAGCAATCAAGGGGTGAAAATGAGACTTTTACCACTCACTATTAGCCCTAATGGCCTACCAGAAAATTGTTTGTTCCTGTGCTTGCCACCTTATGTTCTGCTGGCCTAGACATACTAGTTGCAGAGTGGGGACGGTTTCTATCTGGAGGCAGAATACTGATTACATTAATTATATTGAACTGAAAGCTATGATTACCTATGGCCATCTTGGGATTTTCATGCCTCTGAGTTAACAGACTAAAAAGGGAGCTACACTGTTGGCAAGGATTATTGATCCAGACCACCAAAGGGAAATTGGACTACTACTCCACAGTGGAGGTAAGGAAGAATATGTTCGGAGCACAGGAGACCCCTTAGAGTGTCCTCTAGTATATCGATGCTCTGTTATTATAGACAGTGTAAAGCTACAACAACCCAATCCAGGGAGAATGTCAAATGGCTCTGAATCTTCAGGAATAAAGATATACACTAACCACCAGGAAAAAACCAAGACCTGGTGGTGCTTGCTAAAGGCCAAGAGAATACAGAATAGGTAGTAGAAAACAGTTGTAAATACCAGCTATGACCAGAGAACTACTTACAAAAGTAAGGACTATAATTGTCTTTATTTCTTTCATATTTTGTTAACATGCTTGTTTGTATACACACATATATTAAGCAGAAATCCTTGTTTTCTTTCTTTGCAACATAGCTTTAATTGACCTAATATGGGTAGTTATGCATTTTAAAATTCACAGTATAATATTTAAATTACGAAATGTCAAGAGAAAGAAAAGGATCACCCAAAGAATAACTCTGCCCTCCATTCTAGAGAAGGAATTAGTATGTTTCCATTTGTATACAGGACAGTTGCGTCATGTTAAGCATAATTATTAACTTGCTATTGTATCTGGAGATTAACTGTGATTTAAGGAACTGTGTCTGGTTGTCAAGTTGACAAGGTGTGAATTGTCAGCTTGAATGGAATATGAAATGCCGAGGAGATTAGTAAAGCGCAGTTCTGGTTGTATCTGTGGATGATCGACATGTAGGCCAAAAGCTGCAAGAAAGAAGAGCCAACTTGGATGCGGGTGGCATGAACCCAATACGGACATAGACTGGAGAGAATAAACAGGAAAATAAGAAGGAAATGCCCCTGTTTTCAAAGAGCTCCAATCTTTGCTATCATCAGTTTCTTGTTTCTTCAGCTTTTTAATGCAGACTCACACTGGTAACCCTTTACTGGGCTTCCAGGCCTTTGACCTTCAACAGATACTGCATCCTCTATTCCTCGTGTTCTGTTCTTCCATCTTCTTATGTTGAGCAGCTCCTAGATCCACTGGTTCTCTACTCTGCCATGGTGAACTCTCCTGTCTATGGTCCTGTTAGCCTACTTAGTAATGGAGTTTCAATTAATTTTCAGAACCCCAGGTAATACATAAGCACAGTTTCATGGGACATAAAGAAAGGACTCTGGCCTTAGAAAGTAGAATTTAAGCATGTCTGGCTCAACATTCTGATTGTTGGCAAGCTCCTTGCTATCTAACTTTTGTTCCTCATCAAGGTAGGGCACTTTTCCTGTTTCTGAGATCAGCGTTCCTCCTGCTCCCTACATCAGATAACTCGACCTCTGCTTGATCCTCATGCCCAAACCTTGCCTGAGACTCATGTTTGCTCCCTAGACTTTCCAGGTCCTCCTCTCTGTTGGCTTATCTTTTTCTCAGGGAAGGTCCTGCTCCTAAAAATCTGGGATCCTCATTGCTACAGTTGACATTCTTGCATTATTAGGCCCCATCCACCTGACACCTTCCACAGTGGCCAGAAAATCCTCTGCTGCCTTGTTCATCTGATGCCAGATTTAATTCACAAACCTGGAGTTCCCAACACTTGGCTCATTCTGTTACAGGCTGCCCTATCTGGTTTCAGTAAAATGGATCACAACCTGCCATACCATAGGCTTGATAGTAGACTATGAGCTTTAGCAGACATCTCCTGAACAATTACACACCTTGAAGACATTTGCCATGCCAAAAGGTAGGCCCTGAAGATGGTGTGGAAGAATAAATTAATGAATGAAGTTTTGCCCATCAGAAGGTCTCTCTTGATCAGTGAAGGAAATAAGCACAGAATATTTCCTTATGGCTCAGGACAACTCCTTTAGGAGACAAGATGGCCCTGGAGAAAGGCAAGGATTTTATGCTGCTCAGAGTTGCATCTGTCAATTCTATATGTCAGCATAACTAGGTTAACAGGTGCCCAGATGGCTGGTAAAACATTATTTCTGGATGTGTCTGTAAGGGTATTTCAGCAAAAGATTAACATTTGATCTGTGTATACTAAGGAAGACCCATCCTCACCACCATAGATCTACAGAGGACAAAAGGGCAGAGGAAGGGCAAATTTGCTCTCTGTCTTTTTATTAGACCATATTTGTAATACATAATGAATACATTCATCATGGAGAATTGGTACATATACATATCACATCTCAGTCCTTTTCACCTCCATTCCTCTCCCCTCCCTATGTCTCCCTGTTATGGTTTGTGTCTAGCTGTCACCCCAAATCCTCGTGCAGTCATAGGTAGGACTTTTACAGAGGTGGCGAGATCTAGAATGTGTGATGCTAAAATGATTCATGGTGCGATCCTGGGCTCAAGGGCACTAGGATTAAGGGTGTGAGTGCTACCCACCCTAAGTAGCATGGATAGAATAAAAGGGGCAGAGATATGCTGTTAAGGTCCCTTTCTTGCTTGTTTTTGCTGTCTCATGTTTGCCCTGAACTGATTCTCCTCTGCAATGCCCCTCTGCCAAGCCACCCTGCCTTGGAGCCAACTGAGTACGGACTGAAACAGCTACAAACTGTGAGCTAAAGAAACCTTTCTTCCCTTAACTTGTGAGTGTTGGGTATTTTGTTGCAGCATCAAGAAAAGTAACTAAGGCACACATCTCCAGATCCCATGCCTATCTCTACAATGTCTACCTCCCTGTTTTTTTTCTTCTATTTTTCTCTTTATATATACTTTGTATTTCTCATATAAGAGAATCCATGTGATTTAACCTTCAGTGTCTGATTTATTTCTCTTCACATTATGATCTCCAGGCGTATCCATTTTCCCACAAATGACTCAAGTTTATCTTTCTTTATGGCAGAGTAATACTCTATTTAGAAAGACCTAGAAATACAGATATATCATTTTCTTTACTCATTTATCTGTTGGTGGGTATGCAGATCACTTTGAAGATTTAGCTATTATGAGTCTATGCTGCTATAAACATAAATACTCATGCATCACTGTAATATAATGGCTTTAGCTCTTTTGGGAAGTTCTCAAAAGAGATATAGGTGAATCAAATGGAATTTCTACTTTGCTTTTTCAACACCATACTGATTTCCACAGTGGTTGTACTAACTTGCATTCCCACCAACAATGTAGAGTGTTCTTTTCCCCCACAACCTCACCAGGGTTTTTTGGTTTTTTGAGTTCTTGAAGATAGCCCTGCTTTCTGGAGTAAGATGGAATCTTGGAGGTCTTGTGATTTTTATTTCTCTAGTGACCAAAGATGCTGAACATTTTTCATTTACTTATTGATCATTTGTACTTCTCCTTTTGAGAAGTGTCTATTCATTTTAGCTGTCCAGGTTTTATTGAACCTGTTATTTCAGTGGACCTACTTTTTTTTCAGTTCTTCCTGTATTTTAGGTATTACTCATCTGTCTGGTGAAGAGCCTGGGGAAAAAATTTCCCATTCTATAGATTGTTGGTTCCCTCTGTTGGTTGCTTTGTTTGCTTTGCAAATGCTTTTTAATTTGATAAAATTCCACTTGTTGATTATTAATGAGATTTTTTTGTTCAATTGGTGTTCTATTCAGAAAGTCCTTGCCTCTGGCTACATGTTTAAGAATTTTACCTATTTTGTCTTCCAGAACAGTCAGTGTTTTTGTTTCAACATGTAGGTCTTTGATACATTTTGATTTGAGTTTAGTACATGGTGAAAGATATGGATCTAGATTCATTCTTCTGTATGTGAATATCCAGTTTTCCCAACAGTCTTTGGTAAAGATTATCTTTTGCCCAGAGGTGTTCAGTTTTGTTTTTGTTTTGTTTCATTTGGGGCATCATCGTGGAAGATCAGGAGCCTGGGGTAATTTCTACACCCTCAATTCTGTTGCCCTGACGCTCATGTCTGCTTTTGTGCCACTACTATGTCATTTTATCACTGTAGATTTGTAATACTGCTTGAAATGCAGAATTGTGATATCTCTTGCTTTACTCTGATTACTCAGGATTGCTTTGGCCATTTTGAGTTTCTTCTGGTTCCACATAAACTTTAGGATTGGTTTTTCTAATTCTGTGATGAATGCTATTGGTGTTTTGATCAGGACTGTATTAAATCTACACTCATTTTTTTAGTAATATGGCCACTTTGATAACATTGGTTCTGCCTAACCAGGAGTAGGAGACCTCTTTCCTTTTTCTAATGTCCTCTTCAATCTTTTTTTCAGCATATTATACTTTTCATGCTACAGGTTTTTCACATCCATGGTTAGGTTAATTACTAGATATTTAAATTTTTTGAAGTTGCAGTGAATTTGATTGATTTACATCTTTCATTCTTGGTGAGCTAAATTTTGGTATGCAAGAACTGTTGATTTTTGTGTGTTGATTTTATATCCTGCTACTTTACTAAATTAGATTATTAGCTCAAAGAATCTTCTTTTTGAAACTGGTATGTGAAAGATCATGTTATCTTTGAAAAAGAACAGTTTCACTTCTTCCTCTCCTATATGTATTGCTTTTATTTCTTTTTCCTGCCTGATCCCTGTGGCTAAATTTTCAAGTCATACTATATTGAATAAGAGTGGTAAGAGTGGGTATCCTCATCTTGTTCCCAATTTTAAAGGAAATGTTGGCAACTTTTCTCCATTTAGTATGATGTTGGCTGTGGATTTTCCATAAATTGATTTTGTTAGTTTGAGATAAGATTCTGTACCTATTTTTCTCAAGGTTTTTCTTTAATCACGAATATATGTTGGATATTGTCAAAGTTGATCATATGGTTTTTGTCCTTGCTTCAGTTCATCTGTTGTTTTGTGTTTATTGATTTATATTTTGAACCATGCTTTCAATCCTGGAATGAAGTCAATTTGTTCATAATGTATGATCTTTTTAATGATTTTTTGCATTCTATTTGCCAGTCTCTTGCTCAGAATTTTTGAACCTATATTCATTAAGGAGATTGGACTCTAGTTTTCTTTCCTTTTCTTTTCTTTTCTTTCCTTTTCTTTCATTCATTCTTTCTTTCTTTTTTCTTTCTTTCTTCTTTTCTTTTCTCTTTCTTTCTTTTTTTGTTAAATCATTGTCTGGTTTTAGTATCAGGGAAATGGTAGCTTTTAAGTGTGAGTCCCCTTCAATTTTTTAAAGAGTTTCAAGAGTTTTATCACTAGATATTCACTGAAGTCTTGGTAAAATGCTGTGATGAGTTCATCAGGGCCTGTGCTTTTCTTAATTAGTAGTTTTTATTATTATTTCTATTTCATTGCTATTCAGGGTTTTATATCTTCTTGGTTCAATGTTGTTAATTCATATGCATCTGGGGGATTTTCCATTGCTTCTGGATTCTTCAATTCTTTGGTTTATATGTTTATGAAGTGGTTTCTTCTAATTCTCTGAATCTTGGTGTCAGTTTGACTTAATTTTCACTTCTAACTGCACTGATATAATGATTTTTCTTGCCTTTTTAGAAGTAAGTTTAGCTAAGACTTTATCAATCTTGTTTATCCTTTTAAAATTACACTTTGATTCAGTTCTCTTTACAATTTTTAATCTCAGTTTCATTAATTTCTGCTCTGATTCCTTTCCAGCTACTAGATTCAGATTTGGATTGTCCTTGTATTCAGGTACATCATTATGTTATTTGTTTGAGATCACCCTATCCTTTTACTGTGTGCATTCACAAGTACACACTTTTCTTTTAGAACTGCTTTGCAGTTTCTGGGCTCCTTCCTGTGGTCTAAGATGGTCCTTGAGCCTGGTTCTTGGGCTTTCCTCATGTCATGGCCTCCAAATGCCAGTCCTGGCTCATGCCTTCAATGAAGAAACTCGCACAACCTTTGGCCCCAAGATCTGCTGATAAGACAACCTCACTGGACTTGCCCAATGGAAGAAAAGAACAAAAACCCATGGAACATATTGATGAAGTACAAAATGAAACAGACTTCACAAACTAGTCAGTGAGGAGACACTGAAAGTAGAGCAGAAATACAATAAACTGCACCAACCATTGTTTGTCAAAGATGTTGGATCAACAAATGTCTAAACTGCTTGAGGAGCAAGATGAAGAAGCCTCGCATTTTTTGAACAAAGTTAACATAACAGAATTTGAAGATATAAAATCAGATTATACAATAGACTTTTATTTTGATGAAAACCTTTACTTTGAAAATAAAGTTCTCAGATGAAAATACAAAGTGTCTCACACCACACCTGTAAGCCAGGCATTCAGGAGGCTGAGGCAGGAGGACTGTCATGCATGAGTTTGAGGCCAAGCTGGGGTACATAGTGAGTTTAAGGCCAGCATAGACTACATAACAAGACCTTGTCTCAAAACAAAATGAAACAAAACAAAATAAAGTTCTCTCCAAAATATTTTATCCAAATGAGAGTGGTGATCCAGCAGCTTCAGAGTCCACTGAAATCAACTGGAAATCTGGAAAGGATTTGATCAAGTAAAATGCAGAAAAAATCCAGTAAGAAGAAGCAGCACGAAGAACTAGAGAGCTTCTCTACCTGCTTTACTGACCATTCTGATGCAGGTGCAGATGAATAAGAAGATGTCATCAAAGAGGACATTTATCCAGATCCATTGAGGTACTGCTTGGTTTCTGACATGGATCATAAAAATGAGAAAGAGAAGAGGAAGAGAAGAAGAAGAAGAAGAAGAAGAAGAAGAAGAAGAAGAAGAAGAAGAAG
>NW_004955424.1:18530741-18570050 GCF_000276665.1 Chinchilla lanigera
AGAAGAAGAAGAAGAAGAAGAAGAAGAAGAAGAAGAAGAAGAAGAAGAAGAAGAAGAAGAAAAGGAGGAGGAGGAGGAAGAAGAGGAGGAGAAGAGGAGGAGGAGAATGAGAAGGAGGAAGAGAAGGAGAAAGAGAAGAGGAAGAAGAAGGAGGAGGAGGAGGAGGAAGGTGAAAAAGATGAGGATGAGGAGAACGAGGAGTAGGGCAAAGAGGACGAGGAGAACGAGGAGGACAAGGAGGAGGAGGAGGATGCAGAGGAGGATGAGGACAAAGAGGAGGAGGAGGACAGAGAGGAGGAGGAGGAGGAGCAGGAGAAGGAAAAGAAGAAAAAGAAGAAGGAGGAGAAGAAGGAGGAGGAAGGAGAAGATGAAAAAGGAGGAGGACAAGAAGGAGGAAGATGAAGAATTGGAAGGTCTTGATGAGGAAGAGAATGAGGATGAAGGTGAAAAGATGAAGATGGTGATGATGAGAGGGAGGAAGGACAGGAGGATAAAAGAGATGCATAATTGAACACTGATAAATTCCAACCTTCTCTTTTTCTTTTTTTAAAATTTTCTCTAGCCTTTTCCCCTTCTCTTGAGTTTAATCACTCTGTTCTTGAGGTCTCTCTTCTCAAATACCATGGTTCTCGATGTATTTTGTGGGAGGGTAACTTGAGCAGAATATAGTGGAAAAAGAATCTCTACAAACTTCTGTTCTAAGCTCATTTTATCCTTTTCTGTCTCAACGAAAACTGTTTGGAAGCAACACCACTGTGCTCTGTGAGAAAAAAGAAAACTTTCTACTCTCTTCACTTGCTAGAAGCTGGAGGGTGCTAAGCCCTTATGTTGCACTACATGGATTTGTAGCTTTTTTTCTTTTTTCTCGGTATAGTAGGCTCAGAGTTTATCCTGTATCTCCATGTGAATGTGCACAGCTAACATTGTGCACAGTTAGCATTAGCAACATGTATCTCTCTACTTCCTCTTGCTTAAAAATATCTTAAAATGGGGAGATAGAAGGTCAGCCAAGGGTGGGCTTGAGATGTTTGGCTGGGTTAAGTGGGTATGTTTGACAGCATGGCTTTCCTTTGGCATGATTAATTGTAATGTTTCATGGACATCCTTGCAGCTTAAAATCACACTTTTAAAATTCTCTGCTGATGATGACACAAGCCCTGCTACTCAGTGGGAGAATCTGCAGAATCCATACAATCTTATTTGGAATTGACATTCTGTCTTTGTAATTTATTTGTCTTTGTTCATTTATTTTTAAATTCTGTTTTCCCTGGAAAGGCAAATAATGCTCAAATTTAAATGTTAAAAGTACACAAGTTACATTTCTCTAATGGCCAGTGGTGTTGAACCTTCCTTCATGTATTTATTGTCTGTTACTTTTGCAAGGTGTCTATTCATTTCACTTGCCCATATTTTGAATGAGTCTTATTTTGGTGGGATATAATTTTTTTAGTTCTTTGTATAATTCAGATGTTAGTCTTCTCCCGGAGGTATAGCTAGTAAAAAGTTTTCCCATTCTATAGCTTATCTTTTCACTCGCTTGATTGCTTCCTTTGCTGCAAAGATGCTTTTAAATTGATATTATTCCATTTGTTGATTCTTGGTACTATTTCCTGTGCAATCGGGGTTCTGTCCAGAAAGTCTTTGCCTATTCCTAAAACCTCACGAGATTTACCTATTTTATTTTCCGGTAGGTTAAGTGTTTCTGTTTTACCATTTAGTTCTTTGGTTCATTTTGATTTTAGTTTAGTACATAGTGAGAAATATGGGGCTAGATTCAATCCTTTAAATGTGGATAGCCAGTTTCCCCAACACCATTTATTAAAGAGGTGATCTTTCCTCTGATGTATGTTTTGGGCCCCTTTGTCAAGACCAAGTAGTTGAATGTGCTAAAAAAAAAAAAAAAAAAAAACTGGAATTCCATCCTACCCAGAAAGAATGGGCACCAAAAAAAAAAAAAAAAAAAACAGATGCCAGTGAGGCTGCAGGAAGAAAGGGATGTCTCTGCATTGTTGGTGAGAATGTAAACTAGTACAACCACTATGAAATTCAGTATGGAGAACCTCAAAAACTAAAAGTAGTAATTCCATTTGACCCAACTTTTCCACTTCTAGGCATCTTCCTGAAAGAGTTAAAGACATCATATTATAGTGACATATGCATATATGTGTTTATACAGCACAATTCATAATAGTTAAATCTGGGAAGCAGCCTATATGTACATTAACAGATGAATGAATAAAGGAAATGTGATATTTCCCAACAATAGAATACTCCTTTACCATAAACAAAGAAAAACTTGAATAATTTCTAGGATAATGGATGCTCCTTGACAAAAACCAGACAAAAAAAATTAAAAGAAATATTAGAGTTAAACCACACCATTCAACAAATGGGTTTAACAAATATCTACAGTATTTCATGCAAAAAAAATAGAAGATGTTAAATGAAATGTTAAATGAAATAAATCAGATCCATAAGCTTAAATATCACATGATTTCTCTTACAGGAGAAGCCCAACTTATAAGAGAAGATCAAAATAAAAGATAAATAATAAGAAGTAGGGAGGTAGCTCTTTCTCAAATAAGAAAGGGATCAAGATGGAGGGGGGTGGGAGGGAGGGGAGGAAAAGGGGATGAAAAGAGGAACTAACATGTGTTATTTACATGTACCAACTCACAAGAAATACAAACATATACTATAACGTATACTAAAAAATTAATGAATGAATTAAAATTTAAAAGTATATAAGTTGCTTCATTCCAGTAATACTAAATGTGTACATACATTGAAAAATTAACTGCTGCAATCATTCGTCATAGGTTTTGGTATGTTACACTTTTTTCTTTTTTTTTTTTTTTTTTGAGACAGAATCTTGCTATTTAGCTCAGATCGGACTTTAACTCACTCTGTAACCCAGTCTGTCCTCAAACTTGTGGTGATCCTCCTGCCTCAGCCTCCAGGGTACTGGGTTTCAGGCATGCACCACCACATCTGGCACTGTTGCACATCTATTATTTGATTTGATGAACTTTTTGATTCCTTCCCTGATTTTTTCTGTGATTTATCAATGATTAAATAATACACTATTTAATCTCTATGTGTCTGAATAATTCCTGTGATTTCTTTTACTGTTGTTGCTGTTGACTTCTAGCTTTATTCTGTTAGGATAGTATAGTAAGCAAGAGATTATTTTAATGCTTTTATATTTACATTTATACTTTATGACATAAGATATGATCTACTTTGGAAAAAGTTCTGTGTGCTGCTGAGAAAAATACATCTTCTATTTTTTTGCATGAAATACTGTAGATATTTGTTAAACCCATTTGTTGAATGGTGTGGTTTAACTCTAATATTTCTTTTAATTTTTTTGTCTGGTTGGCCTAATTGTGAGAGTGGAATGTTGAAGTAACCCAGTATGATTGTACTGGTGTCTTTCTATCCTCCTATGTCCAGTAGCTTTTGTTTTCTGAATTTGGGTTGCCAAAATTCAGTGTGTATATGTTTAAAATTTTTAGGTCTTTCTTTTGAACTGTTCCCTTTGCCAGTATGAAACGGCTATCTTTGTCTCATCTGATTAGTTTTCATTTTAAGTCTGCTGTGTCTGAAAATAAGATAGCTATTCCTCCTTATTTTTGAGCTCCCATTACATCACGTGCTAACCTTTCACTTTCAGTCATATTTGTTTCCTTTTGGATGAGGTGTGTCTCTTGTAAACAACATATGATTGGGTTTTGGTGTTTTGATCTAATTCGCCCATCTTTGTCTGTAGATTGGAGAGTTAAGGCCATGGACATTGAGAATTCTATTGTATGGTATTTACTGAAACCTGTCATTGCATTACTTTCCTGGGCTGATTCCTTTATTTATTTTTCTTTTTCTATAACTACTCTCCCAGTTACATATATTTTTTTCTTTAGGTGCTTTGATTCTGGTGTCCTCTCTGTCTTTGCCCAGGATTCCCTTAAGTGTTTTTTGCCATGCTGGTTTGTTGGTTATGTATTTTTTTTAACATTTCTTTATCATGGAAAGTCTTTACTTTCCTATCAATTTTGAAGACTAATTTTGCAACATATAAAAGTCTGGGTTGACCATTGTTTTCCTTTTAGGCTTAACAAACTTTGCTCCAAGCTTTTTTGACTTCTGAATTTCATTCTGAGAAATCTTTCATTCTGATAGGCTTGCATGTATAGGTTACTTGCCACTTTTCTCTGAAGATTTTAGTGTTCTCTTTTTGTTTTAGTTTCTGAAATTTTGAATATGATGTGTCATGGAAAATCACTTTTCTGTTCATGGCTATTTGTTATTTTACATGCTCCTTATTCATGAATATTGAATTACTTCCTTAAATATAAAATTTTTCTGCTATGAATTTAGTGAATAAAATTTTCATATATGTGAGTCATCTTCTAACTGGTTTTTTTTTTTTTTTTTTTTTTTCGGTTTTTTTGGGGGGGGGTTTTTTGGTTTTTTTCTCCGGTACCAGGAACCGAACTTAGAACCTTCCACTTGCCAGGCAGGCACTTTTGCCGCTGAGCTAAATCCCCAGCCCCTTTCTAACTGGTTATGTCCCTATAATTCTGCGGGGTTTTGTGAGTCATTCAGCAGCCACTAAATTCAGTTTATGCAGTATCTTGTCAATTTTAAGGTATAATTGACTGCATGTTCTACTACATCAACTTGTGTTCAATTTCTGACATTCTGTCCACACATTGGTCAAATCTCCTACCGTGCCTTCCACTGAACTTTTTATAACTTGTATTATATTTCTGATTGATTTCTTTTCATAGTTTGTATATTTTAATCAAAATGATGATTCATATCTTGTATAACCCAGTTTATTGTTAGTTTCTTCTTTAAGCTCATTGAACATTAGTTAAATATTTTAACTGTTAAATTAAATCCTGGAGCTGGGGATATAGCTCAGCAGAACAGTGCCTGCCTGGTAAGCATGAGGTCATGGGTTATATTTTTGGTACCTAAATAAATAAATAAAATCCTCTTTGAGGTCACCAAACTTCTTATAAATTTGCTTATACGTTTTATTGTTTATCATTGCAAATATCTTGACAATTTAGTTTTTATAGTTCTTTGCCACTACTTTATGCAGTCAGCTTTTGGGGAGTTAAGAGTTTGTGGAGGCATCTTGTTTTCTTGTGTTTCTACTGCTCTTGCACTCTGAGTTGATGATCAATTAAGGCAGAGAAATTAGGTTAGTAACATGGATATTTCTTTAGTTAGAGTCTTTCTGTCATGTGTCCTTGTTTTTGGTTATGTTTGATATTTATACCTCTCTTCATACTACTCAACATAATTAAATCAGTCCCAATCATTTTGTTGCAAGGAGAGAACATCTATCGGTTATATCAGCATCTACAGCACCACCCATGTATTAGTCATGTAATTTAAAACCTGTTTTGACAGTTCCACATTTTTCCCCTTTCAGTAATCCAGAAAGACAATGGGTTGGTGTTGATGACCAGTAGCATAAGATGTAGAAGATGAGAGATGTAGTTAGGAAGGAAAAAAAGAGAGAAAATATGTCAGAAAGAGAGGAAGAGGAAAACCGTGATAATGGTAAATAAGCATAAGGAAAGAGAATTTTAGGGTGATGTTTTTATATCTGGAATGGAGAGGAAGGGGGTTTGAGGGGTTCTCTGGGAGGTGGGATATAGAAAGAAGAGGGCAGAAAGTATGATTGGGGATTAGGGGAAGCTGTAGGAGGGTTAGAACGAATTAATGAACTGATAGGAAACGTGTTTGTATCCTATACACAAATTTTTTGTGGGAGTTATATGACAATTAAAGATCTTTTAAACTAACGTGCTAATTAATTCTTATTCTCCATTTCAGCATGCACACACACACACATCCACACACACATAAACATACACATTGATGAAAGACCAAGGAAAGAAAAAAAAAGAGAAAAATAACAGTAAAATTTTAAAAAGTAGAAAAAGTGGTTAAAGTAAAGAAAGAGGAAAATTATAAATGAAAAAGAGAGGAGGAAGAGAAAAAGAAAAAACACAGACACAGAAGTAGAGAATCCTCTCTGGGCAGACTGGGTTCTGTTAGATTTCAGCTGTGTTCCTGTGATCATGACTAGCCAGATGTTTTGTCTCTTTATTATGCGCAGAAACTTTTCATTGGTTGGGAGAGACAGTGGGTTAGGACAGGTCAAGCACTTGGCCCTGCACTGTTTTCTGGGGTAACTTTTTCAGTCTCAGCCCCCTTCCCTCAATTGCAATCTCTGCAATTATTAGAGTCTACTCCCTTTAGTCCATTGCAGCTGGTCATGGCACGCAACTCCCTCTGATCCCACCACTCCTCTCTGTCTTTGCCTTCTCCAAGCTTTCTGATCATGCCTCTCACAGGATCTCAATTCAGCCCAGGAGTAAATGATTCCTGGAGCTGGGAGTGGGAGGGGCCCTGTACATGGAACTCAGAAAAGCCTAGGAGCCAATGAGCGGGTGCTCGCCTAGGCTCCTTCCTCATCACTGTTTAGCGGCTGGTGTAATGGATCCCACATGAGCATCAAGCTCTATGGCATCTGGAAAACTGGACAGTGGGTGGAGGGCACAGACCTTGTAGTGTCTGAAGTGCTGATGGGAATGTGCACACTCTGGCATTGTTCAAATGTCTCTTCTATATTCCTGAATCATTTCCATTATAGCCATTGCGTACTTGTGCCTGTTTCTGAGTCCCTTTCCAGATTGAAGCCTTTCTTTCTGGGCAGTGAGTGTTCAACTAGGCATAGCTCACAGGTGCCAGGGTGCAGCTGACCAGTGCCTGGGCTTGGGCTGCTGTGCGGCCACCTGGCCTGGGTTCTGGTCGCCCCTGCCTGGGCATGGCTCTCCACTGCCTGCCTGGGCATAGCTCCCTAATGCCTGGTCTCAGCTTTCCACCCCTTGGGCTCAGTTCAGTACTATAGATTACAGCTACCAGCCAATGTTCTTCTACCAGGATTCTCTCTACCCTCAACTTCTTTCTTCTGGGATTTATATATCTTCCCAAAATGATGTATTCATTGGATCTGAGCTAGAAGTAGTACCGAGGCTGAAGAAAAAGACCCTGCTTTTTCATCTAGGCACCACTCACACTAGATGTGGGGTCTTCTTTTAAATTGCCTATCCATACCCGGGTTTTCTTTCAGCCCCATTTCTGAGCATGATCAGATCTGATGAGTGACTTCTAAGCAACCTGTGAGTGCTGCTAGCTCTAATTTCCCATTTTCCCAGAGCTCTGAACTTTCTTCTGGACCTGGTACACACATCCTCTCCTGACCTCAGACATTGGAGCCCTGGTTCCCAAACCTTTAACCTTGGAGAGAAAGTTACATCATCAGCACCCAGGTTCGTGGGCCTTCACATTTGGACTAAGTTACATCACTTGCATTCCTGAGTATCCAGTCTATCAATGGAATATTTTAGGATTTCTTAGCTTCCATAAGCACTTCAGACAATTTCTGTAATAAACATCTTATATTTCTCTCTCTACATTTTATTGTTTCTGTTCCTTTGGATATCATTGAATCAGACTGTGGATTACAGATACCTTCAGGCACAGTACATTTAACAGGCAAAGCCAGGTTCATCTTGCCCATGGGCTAAATGACCTAGAAACAAAGACAAAAGCAAGCACATGGGAAGATTAAGGAAATAAAGATACATACACACTTGTGCACAAACACACACACGTGCTCATGCACACAAACACACACACACACACACACATACGCACACCAAGGTCCTATTGTGTAGGGTTAGAGGAACAAAAAAGCCAAAAATTCTTAAAGAAAAGAAAAAGTTAACTTAAAACATAGCTGAGCTAGCCCACACCCATTATGTCAAAAAGTCCCTCCTCTTGGCTATTCTTGCTCTTCCTCCTAGCTTTACACTGTTGAGCTCCAAAATACTGGAAATAACATCAAAGTCAGAGAGAGCAAGCAGAGATTTTCGTGTGTGTCTTGGAAACTCTACACCATGGGGAATGAAGAACTACAGGAATTTCATGCTTTCAGACCACTGTGTGTTAGTCCTGATGACAAGCAAGCTTAGAGGAGAAAAAGACTCCAAAGGGTACTCTGCTTTCAGCTCTGGCCTGATTAAAAAGTACATATCAGAGAGAAGGGAAGCTGGGTTTATTCTACTCCCTGGCCAGAGAAAATTCTGTACAAGCATTCTGAGTAAACAGTGGGTCAAAGAAAAAACAGCCAAAATACAATAACAGATGGAGCTGTTGATTCCTCATGGTCTATAAACAGGTTCTTAGTGATCCCCCAAAGGATAGTTTCCATATAAAATAAACAGACCTGAGGATCAGTGGCATGGAATAGAAGATGCAGATGCAACTCCAAACACACTAAACACCTTTATCTTTGACAGCTCCAAGCACCTTTATATTCAGCAAAGGAGCCAAACATGTTCACTGGAAGAAAGATAGTCTCATTAATAAATGGGGCTGGAAAAAACCTGGATTTCCACATGACAAAGACAAAAATTAGACTGATGCCTATTACCATGCACTAAAGTCAAAATGGATCAAATATATAAATATTAAAACAGAAATATTAAATGTACTGGAAGAGAAAATGGGTAGAAACCTTGAAGACACAAGTGTAGGCAAAGACTTCATGAACAAAACCCAGACTGTATGGGAAATATCACAAACAATCAACAAATGGGACCTCACCTTATTAAAAAGCTTCTGCACAACAAAAGAAATTACCAACAAAGTGAAAAGACAACCTACAGAGTTGGAAAAATTATAGCTAGCTGTCCCTCAAAGAACTTATATCTAGAACATATAAAGAATTGAAAGAAATCAGGCCCTCAATATTCAAAGACCCAATCCCAAAATGGGCATCTGATGAAGAAATACAAATGGCAAATAAATATATGAAAGAATATTCAACATCATTAGTCATTCAAGAAATGCAAATTAAAACAACACTGAGATTCCATCTCACCCCAGAAAGAATGACTATCATCAAGAAATCGACCAATAACAAATGCTAGAGGGACTATGGGTGAAAAGAAACCTTTTCTCCACTGTTGGTGGGAGTGTAGACTAGTGCAACCACTGTGGAAATAAGTCTGGAGATTCCTCAGTAAACTAGGATTAGAGGTCTCATTCAACCCAGCTATCCCCTTTCTGGATATTTTTCTGGAAGTACTGAAAACATCATACCACAGCGATATATGTGCACCCATGTTTATAGCAGCACAATTTGTCATAACTAAATCTTGGAAACAACCCAAATGTCCATCAACTGAGGAATAGATAAAAAAAAGTGCTATTTTTATATAGTGGAGTATTACTCGGCTATAAAGAAAGATAAACTAAAGGCTTTTATAGGTAAATGGATGCAACTAGAGACCATACTCATAAGTGAAATAAATCAGACTCACATGTGTAAACATCATATTATCTCCCTAGTATAAGAACCTGAAAGTAAATAAAATCTGAAAGGTACAGTAGATATTGTATAAGGGAAAGAAACTGCTCAAATAAGAAATAACAACTGGGATGAGGGAAAAGAGAAAAAAAGAAGGAAAGGAAAAAATATGTGTGTATATATATATATATATATATATATATATATACATACATGAGATAATTAAGATAATTGTCCTACTAATTTCTATTGGTTTATTGAAAGGACCAGTTAATGTGTAATTGTTTGAGCAATTGTACATGTATATATCTGGTTATCTGGGTAACAACTTTGATGATAACAATGTGTAGTATAACAATCATTGCTAATTTCCTATCACCTTGTTTTGAAATTCTGTACCATTTTTATTGTTCTTATGTTGCTTTATATCTTTATTTTTGTTCTTTTGTTTTTTTCTTTTTTTCTGAAAATTAAAAAAAGAAAAACTATATATGTATATACAAGGGTAGCTTGGATGAGTGTACTGCTGAAGACTATTGGTGTGTTGAAGGGAAAAGTTAATGCTTAAATTTTTTTTTGTTGACCAATTTTGCAAGCTTATGTCTGGTAATCAGAACAAGCAAACTGAAGACAAGACTACGCAATATACCAACCACTGTTGAATTCCTACCATCGTGTTTGATGAAGCCCTGTATCATTTCTAATGTTTTTGTTACTTGTTATTGTCTTTAACTGTTTGATCTATCTTGCATTCTTGCATCTGGTGGTCTGAGCAACTTTCTTGAAGAAGGTAATGTGTAATGTAACAACCATTGTCAATTCCTATCATCTTCTTTTAAAATTCTGTATCCTTTCTGTTGTTGTTGTGTTATTTTGGTTTTGTCTACATTGTTATTGTTTTGTTATTGGTTTTGTTCTCTTTAAATTGAAAAAAAAACAAAAATGGGCGTCTGAGAAAAATATACACTTCTCAGGTGAAGAACTACAAATGGCAAATAAATATAAGACAAAATGTTCAACATTGTTATAGTTTGTGTCTAGATGTCCCCCTCCCAAAGCCTCATGCAGTCAGGGAGGTGGGCTTCTAGTTTGTTGATGAATGGTCCAATGCTAGGATGATGTGTGTGAGTGCTACACCCAACGTGGGGCAGGAAGCCTGCATACAATACAAAGGAGGGAAAGAGACTTGCTCTATCTCCTCCTTTTTTGCTCCTGTTGCTTTTGCTGTCTTTTGACACCATGAACTGTTGGTCCTCTGCCATGCCACCGTGCCTTGGAGCAAGCTGATTATGGACTGAAACCTCCACAAACTGTGAGGTAAATAAACCTTTCTTTCCTTAATTCTGGGTGTCAAGTATTTTGTCTCAGCAATGAGAGAAAAGTAACCAAGACAGAATTTGGTACCAGGAATGGCCTTGTTGCTGTGACTATATCTGCAAAAAGGGATGTGCAGGGGTGTCTGGGGGGTCCAGGGTAGATAAAATGTTTTTGTTTGTGTCTAGATGTCTCCCCAAATCCTCATGCAATCAGGGAGGTGGGTTTTCGGAGTTTGTGATTGATTAATGGCCCAATGCTGGGATTATGAGTGTGAGGTCTACACCTGCCTTGGGGCAGGGAGCCTGCATACAATATGAGGAAGGGAAAGAGACTTGCTCTCTCTCATTCCTTTTTGCTCTTGTTGCTTTTGCTGTCTTCCACCATTGCCCCTCTGCCGTGCCACCTTACCTTGGAGTAAGCTGATTATGGACTGAGGCCCCCACAAACTGTGAGTTACTAAACCTTTCCTTCCTTAATTCTGGGCATCAGTTATTTTTGTCTCAGCAATGAGAGAAAAGTAACAAAGACAAACATCACTGGTCATTTGAGAGATGCAAATTAAAATACTGAGATTCCATCTTACTCCAGAAAGAATGGCTTTCATCAAAAGCTCAACAAATAAATGCTGGCATGGCTATGGGAGAGAAGGAACCCTTCTCCACTGTTGGTGGGAGTGTAGACTGGTGCAAATCAGTGTATAGACTGTGGAAATCAGTGTAGAGAGATTCCTTAAAAATTAGAATTAGAGGTCCCATTCAACCCAGCTATTCCTTCTGGGTATCTTTCCAGAAGAATTAAAAACATCATACCACAGCACTATATGTGCATCCATGTTTATAGCAGCACAATTTGTAATAGCTAAATCTTGGAAACAACCCAAATGTCCATCAACTTAGAAATGGGAAAAAAAAAGTTGTGTTTTTTTATAATGGAATACTACTCAGCCATAAAGAAAGATAAATTTGAGACTTTTATAGGTAAATGAATGCAACTCTAGATCATACTCATAAGTAAAATAAATCAGACTCACCTGTGTAAACATCATATTGTCTCAGTGTGAGAAACTTAAAGAATAAACAAGATCCAGAATGTACAACCGATATTGTGCATAGGGAAGAAACTATTCAGAAGGAAAGAAAAACTGTGATGGAAGAAAGGGAAAGCAAGGAAGACAAAAGAAAAAAAGTATATGCACAAGATAGTTAAGCTAGTCATATAGCTAGTTTCTCTTCTTTCATTGAAAAGAAAGTTTTGTGCTAACACTTTTTTGAACAATATTTCATGCCTATATCTTGTACTCTGAACTACTATGAATATAACAATATACAATGTATTAATTCTTGTTACTCTCCTACTAACCTGTTTTGAAACTTTGTTTTATTATTTTTTTAACTTTTTTCTGTTTAAAATTTTAAAAAGTATAGGACACTGAGTTAAATTTGAATCTCAAACCAACAATGGGTAATTTCTAAGTATATCCCATACGGTATTAGGGATATACTTACCCTTAAAAATATGTTTTTGATCTGAAATTCAAATTTCTACTGGGATCCCTATATTGTTATTTGCTGAATTTGGAAAACTTATGCATTAGCAGATTGTACATCAAGCCCCAGAGGTATTTAAATATGTGCCCAGTGCAGAAAAGAGGATTCTGGCCAAGGCAGGGGCTGTGAAATCACAAATATTCCTTCTTCTGAGGACACACACTCGCTAAATTTGTTAACTTTACCTTTCCATTAATCCACCCCTCTCCACTCCTCATTCTCTAGCTCATATCCTGCCATCCCTGACTACCCTGCCCACAGAAACCTTTACTATCTGTCCTCCTTTGGGGTTAGGTCCCAAATTGTAATTTTCTCCAATGATGTCTAGTGTACGTTTCTGAATTTCCAGTCCTCTTTCTTCTACTTATAACTCACCATCCTTGCCTTCCATACCTACATCCCACAGCCTGAAGGTTAGGCTCATTGTGGGAGGAGGTAAATTATAAAGTTGAGAATGTATAAGAGTAAAGGAATCTCAGGGTCACTAAATTTCATCTCATCCACTATGTTTGTTATTAGAGAGGTGATTGAAACTCAGAGAGCTGAAAAGACCAACCTGAAAACATATTTTGTAAGAGGAAAGCATAGTACATGATTTTTATATACTGGCTTCACTCTGGAACTCTATTATTACTAGTGCCTTGTACAATACCCTGCAAATATAGTTTTCTTAGTAAACATTTAAGAGAACTAATGAGCAAGTAATAAACAAATGAGAGCAATACCTATAACTTGACTCACCAGTTGTGTGATGGTTTTTTCTTAGAGGAGCTTCATGACCCCTGAACAGGCAATTGTGAGCAATAAAATCCAGCCATCTCACCAGAAGAAATGTCCCTTGATCACAGGAGATGTGGGGTGTATGTGTCATTGTCCTTTACAAGGTGAGACTGGGTAAGTCTGGCCTGAGTTGGACCATACCAGGCCAAAAACTACCCTAATTGTTGTATGTTTGTCTATAGAATCACAAAAGGAGAAAAAGTTTAAATATTTTGCCTGGCCATATGATCTTTAACAAAGTCATAACTATATCAACCTTTGGATTTCTCATCTGTCAGAAATATTTAAAGATAATTACTGGAAAGTAAATATGGTTTTACAGTACCAGTTATCTTCTGAAAATACAGCAAATGTCCAGTTGCTCTTCTTCTTTCCTCAAAATTATTACCTGGTCTTCTTAGCCAATGTGCTTATTTGGGGGGTCTTTTGGGTATATTATTTTTAAAATTATTTCTGCAAATGTATGGGTAGAGTGTCATAAATCAATACATACATAGTATATAATGCCTAAATATGGATAGTTAAAATTTCTATTGCCTTGAAGATTTTTTAAATGTTTGATTAACATGTGGTACAGTATGGTGTTTCAATGCATGTTTATAATATACACTGATCAAATTAGAATAACTAATATTTCCATTCCCTTTTCATTACTTTTATGTTTGGAAACTTCAAGCTCCCCTTTTCTAATTATTCATAAAACATATAGTAAGTCATTGAAACCTATGGTTTTCCCCCACTTGCTATAGACTACTAGAAGTTATTACTTCTGTGATTTGGTAGTCATTAATTAATTTCCCTCCACACCCCTCCCCTCTCAGCCTGTACTAATCTCTATTATATATTCCAAATGATATTTTTAAAAATGTTGAGTCAATTTTGATGCCCAGCAGAGGACGAATAGATAAAAAAGTGGTACACAATGAAATATTAATCATAAATAACAATGATACCTGTCATTTGCAGCAAAATGAATGAAACTGGAGATCATTATGTCAAGTGAAATAAATCAGACATGGAAGGAGAAACACTTCATGTTCTCTGTCATGGGTGGAAGTTAGCCAACAGGTTTCTTTAAAAAGATATTCTAGTGTTTTACTAGCCTGTTGGTTCTCAAACAGCCTAGTGTGGTGCCTGGTGGCAGCAGCAACATTACCCAAAAACACAGTAGATGTGCAAATCCTTGGGCCACACTGCAGATCTACTGAGTAAATTTTGTGAAGGTGTGGTAATTCTGATGCGTGCTCTGGTTGGAGTACTACTTTGCTTGGTTGATGCTTACAAAAGTGCATCTGTCACACACATCAAAAACACTATGAATGTTACTAAAATTGCAAACTTCTAAGCCCTCCCTCAAAGTGCTAAATCTAAAGAGACATGGGGATCTCCTTTTTAACATGTCACAGGGCAATTCTGCTGTTCTCCTACATGGAGCACAGCTTGACAAAGAAGCACTGAAATTCAGGAGATGGCACTTCAGTGCTTCAGGGGTCAGAATTTCTGTTTCCTTTTCCTTTTGACCCTGGCACCTTGGCATGGGTAGAGCTGCATATGAAATACCAGTTGGCTCTAAAGTAATCTCTAATGGTTGTGTGGTCACCCTGCAACCCTGGGAAAACATTGCTGGTGTTCAAGAGAACACACCACACTGTTCAATCTTCTATCTCAGCCAAGCATGGCTCAAACTGTCATTTTGTTCCTAGTGGCAAAGCCCAACTTGGTCTGACAGATTAGAAATTTTTTTTAAAATACACACACACACACACACACACACACACACAATGTCAAAACAGGATCACAAAATGTTACTCTTGGTTGTATAAATCCACATCTCACCTGATGAAATATGATCACAAGAAGTCATAAAATATAACATTAGTGTTAATTTGACTGAACTGATTCATCTCATGGAAACAGGAATGTTGAGTGACCAAAAATTAGGCAAAAGTATTTATCAAATTCCCTCACTTTGGGAACTCATCATAGACATATCTTTTTTTCCCCTTTGTATCTGTCCATCTTCTCAAGGTATAATGAGGTATGGTGGCGATGATTCAGGGAAGGCCCCTATCTGCCAGTCATGAGATAAACACAAACCAGCGTGAGCAAAAGTCTGTCCCAGGCTCAGTTTGATGCAATAGTTCTTTGAGTCACTATACGAAGGAACTCTACTATAACAATAATGGAAAAGTTTTTCCCAGGATACTTTGAAGAAATGAATTGGATACCTGAAGTGTATTCCTTAGTTATTTCGCTTAAAAATATATGAAAGTATAAAGTCTGTAAGACCAATCATGGTGTTAATTCTGACCAAGGACAGATGTAACTAAAATAAAGTTTATTTATGAGCAAGAGGTCCTTTAGCTAGTCAGTTTACGGAGTATGGTGTCGTAATTCAATACATATAAAGTATATAATGATTAAGTAGTTTAAAGGGTAAGCTTTTTCTTAAGGCAGAATATGCACACCAAACAAAACTACTATCGAGGTACAATTTATAAAGATACTATCATAGAGAAAGCTGTGAGACACTGACTCACATAAGTACAGAGAGGGCTTCTTTAGTTCATTTCACAGAGCTCCCTTTCATAGGTGGCTTTCTGAATATTAGGAAGCAGCCATCAACTCTCACCTCAAGAGGACTTTCCACTTGGAACCATGTTCAGCTCTTGCTTTTGTAAGCTAAAGTGATAGAATGAGTGACCAAGGCCTTCCTTTAAGCCCAGCGCAGACTCAGAAGTCAGTACTCAGCAGACAATCACCTACTGTCAAGCATAGCAGCTGTATTTGTTTTTTAGCAGACTGTGGGAGGGTTTAATTTGTTGATGAAAATACAAGATGGAAAGCATACCACCCTGGGAAAGAAGAAACGTTGAATCTTCTGCAGTTCTCTGAAGTGAGTCTATGACCACTAATACACGTCTTACTTCGGGAGTAAAGCAGCACTGACACCAGTAATCAAACAATAATCATAATTTTGAGCATCTGTTGATCAGTCTGGATGCTAAGTGCAGAACACTGGTCACATCACTTTACTCTTAGGACAATCATTAAAGTTGGTATTATTACCACTTTATAGGTGACCATAAAAGTCTCAATAAAAATAGGTAAGTTGCTCGAATCACAGACTTGTGATTTGAGCCCCATCCACTATTGACATCCTTTAATTTATTACCTGCCATAACATGATGAAGGATTTTCTAACACCACTTTTCAAACCTATTCCCCATTGAGTCCAAAGTGAGAACACTTCATCATTGATTCACTCCCTTGACCCACTCATGTGGTCTTAATATCTTGGTTCAAGCTGAATCTAAAGTCACTCAGAGGCACCCATCATAATTTGACATCCAATCCTGTACAATTGTTGCCTAGAACTGTTGGTTTGGGGGCCTCCAACTACATGTATAACTGAGCAACTACATCAAAGACCTCTTACTGAAATATAAAAGTTCAAGTTCTAAATATCGCTACAAAGTTACTACATACCAAGTCCTTATCACTGAGGCAAAAGAAGGGAAGGGGGCTCTTTTCACTCAGAAAAAAGATATAAACTGTTACAAAATCAGTGATCTTATAAGCTCTGTTCCTCCAATATTCTTTACTGCACCCAACCAAAAGAACTGTGGCAGGTTCTAAAACTTCCTTCCAACTCTTATTGCCAACCTCCTAAATGGTGAAGCAATTGCACAGGCTTATTCTAGTGTAAGTAACAAGGTTATGTTTTGTGACTGTAGGAGACATTGCATATCTTTAAATGGAAAACTAGCTACTAAACCCAAAGCCAGTCTAGACTTTTACAACCGGGCCTTAAAATAACATGGGCCAAGGTGCCTCTGCTCCCGGTTTTCCAACATCCCCCACATGACGCATCCAGTAACATCAGCTCGGTCTTCCTTTGCCTTGCTACAGGACAACCACAAAACTTAGATCCTGCCAACTCCATTGAGTAGGGAAAGAGGATGAACAACCTTTAAAAACATAAGAGAATGCAAGGAAAATAAGCATGGTAGGAACTTCAGAGAACTAGTTTCTTTTCTTCATAGAAAGTTTCAAAACCAGAATCAAGAAATAGTCTGTCTTGCTGGGCACTAAAGCCAGAGAAGAAAAGGAGATTCTCAGCTCCTCTCTGTGGCCCATGTCTCCAGGCAAGGCATTGCACAGCAACAGAAAACAAAGTAGGAGTTGGCTTTTTTTCCTGCCTAATGCTTCACAATAACATCTTTGCTCTTTTTCTCCTCGCAGTGCTGTCTCAGATGGCTGGTTCTAAAGGTTGCCCCAGTGACACGGCTGCTCAACAGAAACAGAAGTGAGTAAGTGCCTCCTCCCCTGGAGCTTGTGGTCTCCCAGTTTCCTAGCCATGGCTCCACCTGCTTCTTCCTCCCCTCTGCACACCCCCCACAGTCCCTGTGAGTCACAGAGGGCTTGACCTGAGAAAACATCTGCAGGTTTTGTCTTTTTAGTTTGAATAAAGTTCCACAGGTGATTGTGATGTACCACTGTCCTCCCACTCCCATGTAAGAACCATTGGCTTCATTTCTACCTGCTATCCCCACATCCACCCCCAGAAAGGAATGCACCTTCCCTGCCATCACACAGCTAGGTACAGGGTGAGTCATGCCAAACAGAGAAAGAGTATTTTTTAAAAGAGAGGGTCCCAAGAGAAGAAAACAAACAAAAAAAATTAAGTATCAGATTCAGTTTTCCTTCACCTCTAGGGAAATCGCAGCTGCTGTAAAAGAACTGCAGAATTTCAGAGCTAGAACTATGGGAAGAATGTGGCCCAAGCATCCTCCTCTAGATAAAGAAATGAACAGGAGCTCTCAGCTGAAAAGCCTCAGCTGGGCGACTAGAAAGCAGGGTGTCAGGATCCTGAGCCTCCCAGTCCTTCAAAAATGTTAATCCACTTCCTGCTCCCTCCCACTGCAGATGTGTGCGAGGCTTTTCCAGCTGGAAAGAAATGCATCAAAATGTCAGAGAGGAGAGCTAGAGATGATTCTGATGTTTTAAAATATAATACTACTTGTATTTCAAAAGTGCTTGCATGAACTTATAGTGCTCTTATAATTAGAAAAAATCCTTAATCCCGCTTCTAACTGGAAGGCAATGGTACAAAAGGAAAACATGCTCCAGCCCTCCTCATTTTCCTAAACTCTCTCTCTCTACGTTGGCAATGGATGGGCAATGTCATGATGCCTCATACCAAAAGTGAAGGAGTCACAAGGCTGTGGATAGCACCCAGGAAACATGCAAGTCTTCTTCTTCTAGCCTGCTTTCTTCCTAGAAGACATTTTGTGGTGTCTATCCATCCATCCATCATCCAGCTATCCATCCATCTTTCTCTCTTTCTCTAGGATAAAATCCATTGATTCATCTAAACTGCCAGGTTAACTTCCGGGGACAGTGGGCTAGGTGCATGGACTGATTTTAAGGCAAACCTGTGGGTGGTCACGTTATTTAGAATGGGAAACAAATTCCTCAGCTCAGCGCTGCCCCTCAAAACCATTATAAGCTTCTTCTCGGCAACACTAAAAGTTGAAGTGGAAAGACATAAACATTCAAGGAGGTGAAAGCTTAGTAGCTATTTTCAATCTGAGTTATTTGTTTCTAGGGGTTTTGCAAGTGATTTATGCCATCTCAGAGCACATTCAACCGCCACTTGGCCCGCCAGAGGTAGGGATGGATCTGATTGGGTGGAGGAGGTGGCTTTTGTTGTGTGCGTGCTCCCTCTTGGAGCCCTGTGCAATGCCCTTTTCCCAGGAAGCCTGGCCCAGCCTGCAGCATAGCCATAATCTGTAGTAGGGGAGGGTTCACCAGCCAAGGCAGGTACACATGAAACCTTCAAAAACCCCATGTCCCCTGCTGAGAACTGCAGAAGAGCCTGTGTCTTTGTGTGTGAGAGAGCATCTGGCCCAGAAACAAAAAGAAGCAGTGTGAACTAAGTATGAAACAACTTTGTCTCTGATATCTATGTGCATTTATTTAAAGGGTCTAGGTCTTTGCATACCTCACCCAGTTCAGAAGAGATCACAGCTTGGTAGCTTTTAATCTGATATTGCTTGGTGGTAAAGAATGGGTGGTAGTTCTGGGATTTATGAGAATAAATCAATCATCAAATGAATAAGAATATAAAACAGTCATAAAGGCAGAAGGCTTTGGATATGAGTTCCTTTGCTTTGTCCCTATAGACCCAGGCTGTATGTAGTAGAATATGTCTCCTTTTGGAACCTTCCCTGATTGAAATATCTGAATTGTCTGTTGATGAAATACCAAAGGTTTGAGTTTTTAAAATATCACTTGGAAAGAGCCTCAGAACTAGCAGGCACCAACTTTTTGTACAGTACACAGTGTGCCATGATTAATATGGGAATATTCTTCATTCTTTTAATATAGGTTTTGGTCCCACTTTATAGATGGGAAAGCAGAGGCCTTTGAAGGCAACTAATTATCACCCAGGTAACTAGCAGTAGGATAGAGTTCCTGCTCTCTGCACTGGCTCAGCTTGCTTAACGCTAAGAACCCTCTAACTGGCTACTTGTTTTCATCAGAGCTTTTAGAAGGAATTTGTATCCCCATGATCAGGTACTCCAGGACATCCATCATTTATCTCCAGCAAAAACTTTGTCTCACCTGACTGTGATTTCTGCTCTCTATCTTCCATGACATTCTGCATTTCCAGAGCCTCCTACTATAGTCATTCCCTTTTGAACTAGCACAGCAAGAGTGGTCAGTTGAAGCCTAACCAGGAACCAATAGAGAATGTGCAAAAGCAAATTGCCACTGACTTGCATGTATGGGTGATGCAAGTGAGCATGTGTTCAGAGAGGGCACTACTGCTTTTCCCTTCCACATCAATTGTTGTTAACCAGTTCTTTCTGATTCTCTCTCTCTCTCTCTCTCTCTCTCTCTCTAGCTATCTCTTTATCTCTCTCTCTTTCCCTCCCTCCCCCCTTTTTCTCAACTCTATCTCTATCACCTCTGTCTCTATCACCTCTATCTCTATCATCTCTATCTCTCTATTATCTGTATCTCTATGTCTGTATCTCTATCTCCTTCCAATTTCTCACTTTCTCCCTGCCCTGCCTCCAACCAACCATTCCCTCTCTCTTCACTACAATCACTGTAGCTACCCCTGTATTTCTCCATGTATGCTGTTGAAAACTATCAGGAACGGTGAACAAATTGATGGGGAGAAATGGTCTAAAATTCTCCCTAAGCTGGGGAGATGCATCACCATCTGTGTTCCAGCTTGGCAGCTTGGCAGCACATTCTAAGACCAGAAGGTCACTATCAGGAAAACAGAAGCAGGTTACATTTTAATAATCACCCACCTTTTCAATAGCTTTGAGCTTTCAAATGTCACCTTCAGTTACAGTGAACAAAAATCGACCTGCAGGTCCTCTCCCTTTCCAATGGAAAGAACAGCAGACAACTTGGGACACTGTCAGAAGGAAAGGACCAATATATAGGAGCCCCATGCTAGAAGCAATTCAGCAAAATCAAGCTCATCAACTTCCGAGCATGGATTTTATTTTATTCTAAATCAGATATCATCAATGGGGACCACTCTTTGAATCATCATTTCATTTGTACTAGATAAATGTAAGACATATCGCCTGGTGAGGGAGGCTCTCTCTCTCTATCATCTCTCTCTCTCTCTCTCTCTCTCTCTCTCAGTTCAGTTGTAGGTATTTCCTTCTGTAGCCTCCTGAATTTTCATGCTAATAGAAAACACCCAGGCCAGATGCTCACTCGCTCTTAACAAGTTAAAATAGCACTGGAAAGTAAACAACTTTCTTTCATTTTAAAAACAAAAGAAAAAAAGTAGACATGAGTGACAGGAAAAAAGTGAAAGATCTTAACTGTAAGACTCTAGTCACATAGATTACATTCCTCGAGGAGAACAACTGAACAGCTCCCTTCAGGGTTTCTAGGAAACTCAGTGTGCCTTGGTTTGGGTGAGTGTCATCCTACTAAGAAATAAGTCCATGGAGGCTCTTTTCCTCCTTCACAGGTGTGTCCTCGCAGATCCTATCACGGAGATCATCACATACTAAGTGCTGAATAAATATTTGTGGTGTGACTAAACTTTTACATCCTAAGCAGGGTTCTATCTTTGTTAAATGTTACCAATATTTTTAATTGACTTATAACTAATGCCATTTTTAATCTCAAGATGAAAACAAGCAAACAAACAAACAAAAAAAACTAAAGTCCCCCTGCCCTCTGCTCTGATCTAATATGGACAGCAATATTAGAATATAATATTCCCTGCCTATTGGTTCTACTACTCATCTTTTCCAGTGTTGTTCTGGAAACAGGGAAACTTCAGCACTGCAGATGCAGGACATCTTTAATTGCTCATGTTTATGGAGATTCCTCACCATCTCCCAGGCCCTAAGGTGATGTTCTTCCAAGGATGCCAAAATTGGCACTATACAAAGGTCCATTATTTGCTCTTAGTTGTTTATATTTTCGATAACAGAGACACTCAGAGTTGGTACCTATATTAGTCAGCTTTCTGCTACTGTGACAAATATCTAAGATAGTCAATTTAAAAGGAAGAAAGATTGTTTGGCTCACAGTTTGAAAGGTTTGGTCCATGGTCCTATAGCCCTGTAGCAGCACCATACATTGTAGCAGGACCTTGTGGAATGGAAGGGAGATCTGTTCATCCCATAGTATTTGAGAAAGAACGAGAAAGAAGAGACCAGCATCCTGGTATCTCCCTCAAGGCCACACCAGCCCCCAGTGATGTAACTTTCTTTCACAACACCCAGCCACCTACAAGTTTCACCACCTCCCAATAGTGTTATCGGCTAGGGATAAAACCTTTAATATCTGGAACTTTAGAAGACATTATAAAGCAGACTATAGTAGTACCTGATCCCAGCAAGGACCATATGTGTGCTTTGTACTTTCAATGAAGTTATAAAGAAGAGAGATGATCCAGAAACTTCTGGACAGTCAACTCATAGAATCTTCTACAACCTACTGAGCAACTTATCCACTCTTTCAGGAAGCTGTGGTGTTCTCAAGCTTTTGAATAATATCCTTTAATCCTATGTTCTATGCTTATAGCATTTTTGAGCTTGTGAAGTTTAAACATAATTATCATATGTTACCCTGATGTCAACTGTCTTAGTCAATTTCCTCATTACTGTGACACAATACCTGACACCCACAATTTAAAGAATGAAAGGTTTAGTTTGGCTCACAGTTTTCACCCATGATCAGCTGGCACCAAGACAGTAACAGGATGGCAGAGGGGCATGGAGGAGAAAAAGGTGCTCAACTCATGGCAGCCAGGAAGCAAGAGAGAAGGGAGGAGCAAGGGATGAGAATGCAGCCTTCAGGTCACACTCCCTGTGGCAGCCTCTAACTGAGCCCCCTCCCCACCTCCTAACAGCAAGTTCAGTTGCTGAAATACTTAGTGAGCCCATAATTCAGTCACCTTACAAAATCCTCACTTTTGACACATGAGAGTTTTGAGGGGCATTCTAGATCTGAGCCACGCTATCAATTTCAAGGGGTAGTTACTATTATCATCCTTCCAGATGAAGAAATGTATTTAAAACTGTGGGCTTTTCCTATGGTAAATGACTCTCCTTGTTGAGCAGCTTGGCTTTCCCAGGGATTCTTTCAACTACTTATTAGCTGCTCCCTCTTTTTATGACCTCCAGGACAACCCTCCTTCATCCATCCCATCCTAAGAGGCCTTCTGTTGAGTGGACCTCTTTTAGCACTGTGCATGTGTGTGTATGTGTGTGTGTGCGTCCTTGATCTAAACAGAGAAAGCCCTCTGCATCCCTAAAAATAAATGAATGTCTTACAAGAAAGAAAAACAAATAGAAGAAAAGGAGAAATGTTTCAGAATTTAAGGATTTTGGAGTATAACCCATGTACAGATGGTGTTTAGCATTCTCTAAACATCAAGTGTGGGTTTTCATACCTGGGTTTTTCTTGTTATTTCCTGGTCACTTTGAACTGACTTATCAAACTGAAGAGATTCCTTGATCCATATGTTGGTATTTTAAGTCCTGGTGGGAATGAGGCCGCCCATTTATTTCAAGTTTTACCCTTCAGAAATGTTTACAAAAATCCTTACTTAGAAAAGGAATCTCAGTCAAAACCCACTATGACTTTGGTCTTCACCCATTCTAAGGAATGACACCAACTACCAGGTTTCTTATTAAGGATGACACCAACTGGTTCCATCACCAAGGGGAAGTTGGTTTAGATCCATGGAGATTCCAACAGACTGCTGGTAATATAAGTTCTAGAACATAAGAAATTGAGATTTGGCATATAAGGTACCAACATATGCCATCCTTCTTCCTCATGAAGCCCCAAACCAAGTGAAAAGGGACCTGACATTCTTAGCACTGAAAACACTCAAGGGAAATCATAGGTGAGGGTGAGAAGCAAGTACCCTTGAAAATTAGAGCGTGCCCTTTTCCCTTCTCTCTAGACTTTGGAACAGGGAAGTTTTAGTCTGCAGATCAGACACCTTTACCCACACCACCCTCTTGTGCTGCTGGTCCAGTGAGGATGAGAGGAAGAAAAATAGGCAAGTCAAGCTCCATCCAGTCATGAAGTGTTAGCCCTCATGCGACCCAGACAAGAGCCAAGCCAAACTGTTTCCTGTCTCAAAGCATTAATTTCTTTTGCTAAGGTTCATAGTCAAATTTCACACCCTTGAGACTCACCGCTCATCTCCTGAATGATGTTGATCATGAGGGTGACTCAGTGCATATCTGTCCCCACCACCAGAGAAACAGGAATCCCTCCACATGAACAGATCAGCAGGAGCATCTCAGATGACCAAAAGCACTTTATCATCAGCACTAGTTCCTGGCTCACCTGGGCCATCTGTCTCCTAGTGATTCCAATACAATACTCAAAAACATTATAATAATGTTTATAACTAAGAATGGAGACCAATGAAAACTATTAAAAATTAGAGATGCTAGATTCTAACTTTGGCACATGGCCAATAAGATGTGTGACTGCAACATCTCCAGGCCTCCTTGCATGAGTTTAATGTGATGGCATCATCAACTGTCACAGTGAGTTCCTTTCTTTCAAACTATAGAAGCTTGCATGGAATTTCAATATATAACCTGGACAAAAATTAAAGCTGCTCTAGCCCAAATGAAGGGAGAATCTCAGATCCATCCCACATATGCTTCCCTCTGAGTGTTACCCCACCCTCACCATGGCAGACCCCAAGAATTCCTAGGTCACTGAGAAGATTTCTCTCTGTGCCAGGATGAGCTGCGGGCCAGATTGCATTCTGAAGTCATATCCACTTGACAACCCCACCAAGTTTCTGAAGCTACAACCATGACACTCCTGAGAAACTGCTATAAAAAATCTGAACAGTGTATGGGAAGGTGATGAGAGCCAATTACTATCAGAATTAGAAAGTTAAAAAACACAAAGTAAGCTTGAGTTCTCATTGCAAGACTAAATTTTATTTCAAAAGGGAGAGAGATTGTAGGACTAAACACCAAGGGAAAGCATTATTATAATTTACTTAAAAATGTATTTTTCTCATTACTCTCTGACACACAGTCCAGATGCACAGTATAAGGTTTTTGCCATGAATAGTGTATGGAGATCGGAGAGAATGCCTCTCTCATAAGAAATAAGAAGAGTTTTGGCCTTCAGAAGGGCGGGCCTCATCCTCTGGTCACCCAGCCGCTAGCCAGCCCCCTCATATATCTCCTCTGCATGTATTAATTCTTTTGAAGGTGAGGGGTTTTCTTTGCATGGAAGATATATGCAGCTCAATGGCGGGAAGTGAGATCCTAATTATCTGCAGCTGACAACCTTTCAGGGCCCATTATAAAAGAAACGTCTGCACCAGGCCCTCAGAGCCCTATATCCCAGCTCCGGGGAGTTTGCGGGAGCAAGAAGGAGTGATTCGAGAGGCTGATTTATCAGGGAAGATTAGAAGAGTTACATCTATAGTCTGGTGAAACAATGACAGAGGGGGAGCAGGCTAATGGTTGACAAAGGGGCAGAAGAAAGAGAAGAGATTTATGTAGCCCGATATGAAGGTGAGCAATCAGAGGAATGGAATGAAATGAAGACGGGAAAGAAAGTCCTGAGTAAATATCAGGGAAACTTTCTGCACAGATTTATTAGACAGATGAGCAAATCTTCTAAATGAAGCTTCATCTTCATCCCAAGAAAGAGAGAGCCTACATAAATGTGTCATGACCATTTGTCTCTGTCACTGTGGGACCAGTTGTGCTATGTAGCTGAGCTTTCCATCTTTCTCTTGAAGAGTATCCTTAAAAAATCAGAATGAACCTTTCTCTGAGATTTGTTTGGGTCTCTGGGAGGCTTTGAAAGGGCATGTAGCCTATATCTGCAATTCTAGACATAGCCACTTGCTAATCTTCATCAAAACTTACAATCTACTTTACAATTTTTAGAGAAGATAGAATTACTAGTTCATCATACCCAGCCCAGAATCTCCCTGGGGATGAAGAGGGGTTAATGCTTGGGAGTAAAGCCAGAAAGACACTTTATGACTCCACTGATGTCCTGTCAGCTGGGGCACAAGGAAATGTTCTGGAAAGTTCTGCCACCTGCAGAGTGGTTATGATTCTGACCTAGTGGGTGAACCTCTTATGTACCACTGTGTGTCTTCTCAATCCCTCTTTCCTCCAGGTGCCCTTGTAAGGACCAATTCTGCACGAGCTCCACCTAGAAACCTGCGGGCTTGACCTGTCCAGCCTCATCTACTGTCCTGGGCTTCCCTGTTGTTCCAGGGAAACAAGATGTGCAAGTACCCACCCAGCTCACACCCGCATGTGACTTGGGAGTGATGAGAAATTGATGGACAGTGAGGAAGACGTTTGGCTCTTGGAAATGGGAGCTGGTGAACAAATTTATCCTCCTTTCTCCTCCATCATAGACCATCCACTTACCTGGTCTTTATGATTTCTGCAGGCAGAGGATAGTCCTGCAAATCAAACTACCAGTCAGTCTTAGTAGCAGCCGGCAGGTTAGACACCTTCATATTGGCCCTTCATTGCCTTACTCTCTTTATCCTCATTCCCACTGCCCAAGGTTGTACCTCCTGACAGAGTAACAGCAGGAAAACTTTCTGGCTGGAGATGTAGCTCAGTGGTACAGAACCTGCCTGGTAAGTGTGAGGTACCGGGTTCAATTCCTGGCACCAAAAAAAAAAAAAGAACAACAGAAGAAAACCTTCACATAGACTCATGCTTCCTAGGGAAACCCAAGCTAATGTGTACCAACCAAGTGAGAGAGAAGAGTTACTAGATTGTCTTGAAAATTGGCATGAACATCTTTGATCATGTGTGGCCTGTGATCCTGAACCAGATAGCCCAGGCACTGCATAGACTTGTCTTCTGCCAGCCTCAGCCTTCTGCTAGGGGTCCCTTGCCTGTCCCCATTGACATTGCAAGGAGCCCCGTCTTAGATTTCAGTATCTCCTCTGGCTTACCCTCCTGGAAAGAGCTAGCAAGCTCATGGGCTTGAGGCCAGTTAAGTTGGTGCTCCCTGCCACGTCCCCCACAGGAGCTGAGAGATTACACACAAGGTAAGCCTGGCACCAAGAGAACTGAGGATCAACTCCTTGGAGATACCAGAGAGCAAATCTAGCCTGTGGCCTTTCCATACAGCTGTGAGTTCTCCCCAGCACACTCTCTTTGATCCTGGTCTTCCTGGCTTAAGCATTACAATTCCAGTCAGACACTGCTAAATACGGAATCCTAAAATGACCATTCCATATTACCCAAAAAAGATTAATCTTCATTGCTCTAAACTGAAACCCTCTAATTCTGTTATATACATGCATTGAGAGCTTTCTTTGAATTGTTTTGTTTGCTTTTTCATTCTGTTTTATTTTGAATGTGTTTTAAATTCAACTGTTTTCACATCTCCAACACCCCCCCACACACACACACACACACACACAAAATCCTTTAGTATCCCATTATGGGTTAGTGAATTCCCAAACCGTTCAAAAATACTTTAAAGTTCTTTTGGGACATAGCCAGATACTTAATATTGTATTACATTTTATAGTTGTCACTTAATCAAGCTATTTAATATTATAGTACATTTTAAAACTGTCACTTAATCACATTTTCTTGACCCTTTTATGGGAATTAAAGATCACTGTAGATAAAAAATGGCATGCTTTAGTTTAAATAGATTCAGTATGTCCAGTTTGACAGTTACTTCTGAGACATTAAAAGAATTTTCTGTGATTAATGTGACCCACACACGTTAAATGGTGTAATGTTCCATTTCTTCAGCCATTAGCGGAAACAGCATCAGACAGGAGCCAAAACGTAGCCAACTGTACGTAAAGCCAGGTGATGGGGGTGGGGTAAGACTAAAGCTAATATAGAGCCAGGCAGGCTGAGATAAGAGGGAGATTTCTACTGATTTAATATTTGCTTTCTCTGGGCATCTTGAGAGTGGAGTCGAGGAAACAGAAAGGTCAGACCCTGGTAATGGAGTGGGTGCCAGGCCGGCTACATAAGCACTCTGTGGGGAGCGCCCCGCGCGAGGGAGATGCATCTTAGGCCAGTGAGAGCAGTTATTCCATGCTTATTATAAATGATTGATGAACATTGCTTCTAAATTTAGAAGAGCTCTCTAAATGGACATTTACTCACAAGGAAAAAGAAAAAAACTGCACTGAAAGGTCTGTCCCCGGAATGGTTTTGTTTATGGCAATGCGATAGTTCTGGGCAATTAATCCAAAATTGCGTCACTGAAAGATTTTATATTCTTAAGTGTTCACTCATGTAGTTAAAGTAAATTATGTCCTTTTCCAAACATCTTTCAAAGAATTGTACTGGGTTTTTAAAATCTTGGTCCCTAAATCCTACTTGTTTGTTTAATTAATCTGAAAATAACTGTTCCTGCTTTGTTTCTTAATCACAGATCAGATACACTGTATTTGTGAGCAGCTGTGAATGAAAGCCTGTCCCAGTGTGTTTTTCTTGATTGTTTAATAAGAGTTGAATAATACCCTATTTAATCCATCAAGTAGGACATTACAATAACATTGATCTTTTGTTTGACAGCAAATTTGTTTGATAACAGAATAGGATATAATGTAACCAAATCAGTGTCAGAAATGCATTGCAGAGGATCCAATTAAAAACAGCCGTACACATGCCAGACAGTGAGCAGCAGGGCAAAGAAACCAGGCACAGCAAGACACATGGGGGAGGAGGATGCGAAGGAGAAACCTAGCCTTGAAAACGCCCAACCCAGGAAATTCAAGTACTCCTTCCACAGACTCCATCCATTTTTGCAGATGAGGGTCAGCCTACTCTCAGGATGGAGTCGACAGACCACTGACCCTAGGTTGAAGCCTATTGTGTTCCTCCTTTGTTGGTTCAAATGCTGTAATTCTTGAGGTCAAAGATGCTGGGTCTTGCCCCCTCCTTTCCCTCTGCTATCACGTAGCAAAGGGATGCTGTTGTTCACAGCCCAGCATTCTTGTCCTGTTTCCAAACCTACCTATAAGAGACCCAATATTGTCAACATCCTCTCTTTCCAGGGAAGAATAGGACCTGGTTCAGAGGACTGTACAAGCACTGATCTTTGCAGACTTCATTGGGGAAGATGACGGTCAGCCCTGGTGTCCATCCATACATGTTTACAGATGTTTCACAGTTTTCCTTTCTCCTCCCTTCAAAACCCAGGGCAGAGGTATAGCAGAGCCTCACTCAGACACCAAAGCCAGGTATCACTGCAAAGAGGAGAAAAGGAAGTGTAGCAACAAAGAAAAAAATCCTCGATGTGCTGTTTTGAGTCATATATCTTGTCCTTAAAGTTGAGTCAGTTGTGTTTTACACATAGCTGTTTATAACACACACACACACACACACACACACACACACACACATTTACCTTAGGAAGAGAATCGCTGAGATCAACCAGTTATGTACAAAATAGGCAAATGCTTAAATAAATTAAACCTTTACTTTCTCCAGGGTGATTTATGTGAAGATGCTGACTGGATTGGCCCTCTCTCGGAGAATGTTCAAGTACAGAAGCCCAGTAAGCACTAGAGGCCATGCAAAGGATTATTTCTACTCTTGGTGGGGAGCTGTAGTTGAATGCAACCCTCAGAAAACAAACAACCATCAGAAATAACTACACTCACTTTAGAAGCTTGCTATCAATTTTACACAGATGCTGCAAACCTTCCCATGTGATGAAGGCAGAGCATGAGGTGACAAATTCAGGCCTTCAATGGTGAATATAAACTGATGAAGAAAAGAAAAAGTGGTATCAAATTTCCCAAATCAACCCAGATGCTGCGTGGATATCTGTTCATGCAGATTACAGGAGCAATTTACCTGTGACATTTTTAAAAACATTTGCTTCCAAAACTTGAGTTTCCCAGTCACAGGCACTTGGTCTCCTCCCAGAGGGGAAACAGCCAAGATGATCTCTGGGATCGAAGAAGTTGAGGCTCCTTTGTCTCAATTCCTCTGTAGTTTTTACTCACCACTCTTCCCCTATCCACATTATTATAATTCCTTCCCTGGCTTTCCATTTGCTGCCTCCTTCTTTATTCTTTTGTTCTCTGACTAATCTCTCCTTTTGTATTAATGAAGTCCTTTGTAGTTTCTCTTCAAATCTTCCAGTGGATTCCTTTGTGACTACTGTTATTTTTTTTTTTTTTTTTTACCTGATAGTGCTTCTTTTAAACCCATGAAAATTATTAATACTTCCATCCTTTCTGGCACGGTACCACAGGCCTTAAAACACTCTATTACATTTCTGATCTGAAACGGCTTTCTCTTAGCCCAGAAGTATTGGCAAATTACAGACCCCAAGCCAATCTTTTATGGAGAAGGTCTGAGAGCAAGTAGTAGCCTTTCAAGTGCTGAGCCGTGGAGTCATCATCTTTATGACAAATAGCCTCTTGCTTTGCAGTTACGGCTAGTTTACTATGCATATGGCTAAGTGAGGGCCCCTTAAAGTGGTCAGGGACTTTTTCCCAAGCCTCTTCCCAGGTGTCACATCACTCCTTTTTACTGGTCTTGTTAGAGAGGCAGCATTAGCTCCAGAGATCACTTGAGCTTCCTGACCAACTGCCAGGCTGTAAAGCACGTAAAGCTGGGGTGGTCGATCCAAAGACATCAACTTGTCACTCTCGATGATCACTCATCTGCAGCAGAAATAGCCCATGGAGCCTCAGAGATGGATGTGGAGACCACCGCTCTTCAACATTATTGCCACTAATTATTAAGATGAATGCGGTGATTAATGGGAGCGATGCTTTTTCACGTTATGCAAATGGTGAGCTCATGCATATACATGGAGGAGGGGGCTCACCAACCTGGTACCCCCGAACGTTGCTGCTCAGCCCCCTTATTCAGCTGTCACTGTGACCCAGGTGCAGCGACTTAGAGTGATTTAAAAAGAAATGCTAAAAATGAATTGTTGATCAGCAGCCTCAGGCAGCTTTTTTGGAAATTCCCTTCCACGAGGGCTGTGCTTTGATTAGGAAAGGCTCAATCAAGGCAATAACCAGGGTTATTAAGGATGCTGCATTAGCCTGTGGTCCTTAGAGTTGTCAAGAGGATAGAACTGGTGAGGAAGGAGAAAGCACTGCTTATGTTGGGATGATGTGGTAAACTGAGGCCGGGCGATTTTTCTACATCTTACTTTTTCTCCTTCATAAAAGTGAAGATGTTAAATTAGATTATAAAACCCCCTTCTACACTTAAAATGATATGATCCCATAAGGCACTTGGTACATGGGATATGAGCATGTGGTCTTTTGTTGTCTACTCAGAAGGAACATTCTCCTCTATGATAACACCTAGCAAAACACATCTTTCATTATTTGTTATATTTCATAAACCAAATACTTCTTTCATTTAGCATGTTTTGAATAGCTATTTTCTGCGTAATGCAAAACTCCCTTCTCTGTCCCATAAGTACTCTTCACTCATAATGCTAATCACAGTGTATCCTGCTCTTTTTTTTTTTTTTTTTACTGTTTTTATTTTAAAGAAAATAGTACAAAAAAAAGAACAATAGCAAAATACAGACAATACAAAGCAAGGACATACAATGGAGTATTACTCAGCTATAAAAAAAGATAAATTCAAGGCTTTTGTAGGTAAATGGATGCAACTAGAGACCATACTCATAAGTGAAATAAATCGGGCCCACATGTGTAAACATTATATTGTCTCCTTGGTGTAAGAACATGAAAGAGTAAATAAAACCCAAAAGGTACAATAGATGACAAGAAAGGGAAAGAAATTGCTCAGAGGAAGGAACAACTGGGGTGAGGGAAAGAAGAAAAAGAAAGTACTAAGTCATTTTATACATTATGGATCAGTGGCATGGATCAGTGACATAACTGTACTGTTGGTGTCTGATGGTTTGTTGAGGGGAACAGTTAATGTTTAAAAGTTTTTTTAAAAAATATTTTGACTGCTTTCTTGTTTGTGTCTAAAATGTAAGTTTCCCAGTGACTGAAGCCCAGTGCCTGCTCATAGCTGGTACTCAATCAGTATTTGTTAAATGACTAAATGTTAGGTATTGGCAAATAGGACTTCTAAAAGAATTTAAGAACTAGGCCCTGTCCTGTAGTTCCTTACAAATTATGTAAAGGTGAAAACTACACTTACGCAAAAAATCAAGTAGCGAATAAAATGTCACACGAATGAAGTAGATAAGTACAGCCATTGATGACTCTTGAACAATGATTATCATGTTGAGAGGTGTTTCTGGAAAGGAAACTTCACTAAGGATTTCAGAGTACAAATGGGAAATTTTGGTGAAATATCCTAGACCTGGAAAGGAACTCAAGTACCTGGCTCCTAGCCTTCAGGTCCCATAGTAAAGGAATGGTTCTTGTCTTACTCCGTTCTCTGTTTCTATAACTGAGTACCATAGGCTGGATAATGTTTAAAGAGCAGAGCTGAATTTAGCTCATGACTCTGGAGTCTAGGAAGTCTGATAGGATGGTATCAGCATCTGTCTGGCAGTTAATGAGAGATTCCTTTCTTCCTCTTCCCATCATAACATGGCAAAAGGCATCACACAGCAAGGCAGAGCAAGTACCCTAGAGAGAGTTCACTTTTATGACAAAGCCACTACCTCAATAACCCATGTACCCTCATGAGGGAGGACCTCATTGCTCTCATGAACCAATTACCTCCAAAGGACTCACCTCTAAATACCACTACCATATGAACATGAGGAATAAATTTCCAGTACATGACATTCTGAGGACACATTAAAATCACAGTAGTATCTTACCCCTTCTTAATGATCGTGAGGTATGTAGTTGACATTCTGTGTTGATTATCTGCGTCAACTCACTACCAAAGAATTGCTCTTCCTTCCAGCTGAAGCCTCTCCTTTAACACTGAATGAATCTAGATGGGTTATGGCCACATGTTTCCCTGCTACCTGATGTTAAATAGTGGGAGAATTCTCCAGCATGGAGAATTGATTGGATAGCCCACTTTAGGGACTGACTGTGCCACTCTGGATGACTAATTACGTGGTCATCTCACTTGAACAGACTCTGGAAAACTGAATCACAATCACAAGTGACCAAGGAGCAATTCCATTTCCTTCGCAGATGTCCAAAGGATGAAATTTAAAGTGGACCTTCAGTTATGACCCTGGATTCTGGAAATCTGGTCTCTTTCCTCTGACAGAATACCCAAACTGAAGTGACATGGTAATATCCAGAGTTGGAGGGAAAGTTTTACAATTAGGCCTGGATCTAAGTCCTGAATCTCCCCCTTCCTGTCTATGTGAGGAGCTGTCAGTATTCTTCCAGGCAGACAATAACTATACACATTTCATGCAGGTACTTTGAAGAATGAAGGAGATAAAGTGGGAAGGTGCCTGGCTCACAGAAAGCCCTAGATAAATGAAGTGTAAATACAATTTTCTTTCTGTCTGCACTAAGGATTACAGGTGAATGCTTAAATTCTCACCTTTAAAGGGACTACAGAATATCCAGGTTTGGCTTCCACTTTCCAGCTGGTAAGACACTCACTATTGTGGCTACAATGATATAATGACTGCCACAGTCAATCTCACCGAGGTCCTATTTTTTTTTTTTTTTTCATTTTACCCACAGTTTGCTCTGATTTGGGGATTGCTGAATGGGCAACCCAGTTTAGTAGACCATCCGTATAAACTGTGCTGGAACACACTGCACAAAGACTCGCATTCCACATGACCCACTCCAACCCCTGCTACCCTGTTTGCCTGCATCTGTAAGCCTCCTTCTGCGCGAACAGCAGGACTTGCTAGTAACTCATGCTCTGGTGAGGAAGACTCACTAGAATGTTGGAGCCCACTATCAGGTGAATGTTTAAAGAGTATCGAATTGGCAAAGCCTGAAGCGAGGTTAGGAAATTATTCACTGTCAGAATTGCTGTGATGGACAAAGTGAGAAGCTGGCCAGATTTCACAGTCAGCTTGAGTCCCTGCAGACCTCATGCCTCTCCATGGACACGGAAGCTCAGTTATTACTCATGCACTGTACAATATAAGACCTGTCCCAGGCTCCATTGTCTATGTACATTAAAATGCATTTTCCATTATTTAAAGGTAGCTTTTAAGGACGTATTTGTGGGTATGATGGATGTCTCTCAAAGGATCTCCTTCTGTATTTTTCCTGTAGGCAACCACCCTGCTGGTCACATCTGCATTTGTCATGAGAAATCCTGCTTTCACCAGCCTCTCTAGCTCATTGCAATTCCTGATACAGTCGATGCTTCTCAAAAGACCAAGTCTCCCAGGACTCAGCTGGAGAATTTAGTTAAAGCCTCAATCCCTCATTGGCTTCACTTCTGGTACTCTGTCTCAATCATATTGCTAGCCTGCTGCTCCAAGTGATGTTTGACGAGCACCTTCTCTCTCGCAGTGTCCAAGGCAAGGCACAGAAAAATAATTGGGTTCATCTTTTCTTTTTTCCACAAAAATTTAGAATGGGAATCCAGAAAATTATATAAATAACTCTTTCAACAGATCGATCAGAAATACAGAAAATTTCCCCCTCAGATGGAGACCATGAAGACCTCCAGTCCACCTCAATCCAGATGTCAGCACATGAAGCTCAGAGAAGGTATTTTCAAGGTCCTAGGTTACTTAATGGTGGATCCTGGAGGACCATTGAGTCAACTGACCCCATTCCATTCCCTTTACTCTGTCACCAGGGCCTCTCAGACTACAGAGCCACATCCTTTCTTCTTTCCTTCCTTCCTTCTTTTCCTTCTTCTTTCCTCCAATCCCAATCCCTCTCTGTCTTCCTCCTGCATTCCTTTTCTTCTTTTTTTTAAGATGGTCTAAGAGTTTGGAATACATTCAATGAAGTAATACATTAAATACCAAAATAAACTTCAACAATTCATACTTTCTACATTTGTATTTAAATTGTGCTCTTTACAAGATAACTAAAGTTGCGTTTCATTTTTGCTTGTTTTGGTTAAGGCATTGCTCCCTCCAGCAGGACCATACTATCATGCCTTCCTTCAGTTCTCTGATGTAGCTCTGTGGTGTCTGTATAACCCTGCTGAAAGGTAACTTCTAAATTTGAGCATCATGGAGACACAAAGCAGGAAAATGACCTTCCGCACTCGATCTGGCCTCTTCTCAGCACTGCTGGGATGAGCTTTGAATGCACAGAGGAGCTTATGGTTGAACAAGGAAGAAATTGAGACACAAAGGTGAAAACATGAGAAGAGGAAAGTGATAGAAAAGCAATGAAAAGGAAACATCCAGTTTCTTGCTTTGCTGCTAGTCTCATTTATTTTCCAAATTATTCCCAGATAAAAAACGAACAGGGGATAATGGGGAAAAGGGATTTAGGATTGGAGAGGAATACTGTAGAAATACAAAGCCCACCAAAAATGTGTGACCATAATTCAAGCGAACAAGGCAGAACCTGTTGTCCTTTCCACTGCTAAGGCAGCCTGTAGCTGGTGGGAGATAGGCAGAGGCTGCTTTCTTCAGAGCTGGAGATCATCAGCTCTTTATTTACACACAGAAACAACCCAGCACTGTGCACAGACTTTTGTGAAATGTCTCATTTTATTGTTACACATCATGGTTGGATCAACAGTGAAATGAACTGGTAAGTGTGTTGGGAAGTTCACCATATTTCCCTTCTAAACAAAAGTTTCCCAAAAAGAAATCATAGAACAACTCAGAAAGTGAGCAAAGTCCTCCTTCGAAAGAGTGACAGTCTTACCTAGGCATCATTCCCCAGTTAACAAGGTTGATATTTGGTTGGATGATAGGATGAGATCAAGGAGATGGGGGTATCCCCATCCTTAGGGACGTGCACAGGAGTGGTGCACGTCCAAATGATCCAGCTTTGCTGTCACAGAAACTCTAGATAAGGCATTCTTCATGCTTAGCAGGAAAAATGTGAAGCAAAGACCCCTCCAATGAGATGATCAGCAGCTAATGACAGTTGAGCGACGCAAACATAAATACCCAATTAAGACAGTTTAAAGAGAGGAGAAATGTAGTAAGAATTTGAAACTGTTTTGGTACTTGAAATCTTCGAAAAAGGAGATTAACAATAGCAATGACAACAACTTGGGAAAAGCTGTTCAACATGTATTTCATCTTGCAGGATATTCTTTCTTTTATACAGAACATATGTATGATCACCTGGATCTGCCCTTTATTGAATGTAGATCTGAACATCCAAGCCCGGAGTTCAGCACAAAATTCTGCAAATGAAAATAGAGAGATTTTCCTTCAATGTACTTTGTGACCATACTCCTGCTAATCCCTAAAAGATGAAAAGAATTCTTCACTGAAGTTAGAAGAAATTTTCCCTCCCCAAAGTAAGAGTTGATACCTAGTATGCTCTCTGATTCTAAATTTGATATCTTTTAAATTCCACTACTCGCTCTGATCCACCATTATAAGCAGACTGGGCCAAGAGGAGTTTAACAGCATAAATATTAAAACAGCGTTTGTCTTCTGCATACCAACAGCATAAACAGTACAACCTAAGTGTTAGGCAAAGCACAACTTGCAAATCTACATAGATGTGCAGGACATGAAAACTACTTTCTCTGTTTCTAGGAGGTAAAAAAAAAAAATCTCATTTATAAAACAGTTTCTTTTTCTTGCCCTTTCTTTAGCACACCCTGTCTCAAACTTTAACTGTGGTTCCTCTGACCACAAATGCAGTATTACTTTGAAATGTCTCTTTCCTGCTATAAAATGCCAAACCAATCCCCACCTCCTTTTCTCATGACTTCTGCACTTAGTGAAATAAATTGGTGACTTTCTTTTCTTAACTGAAGATCCAGTTAAAAGATAAGAAAGATATTTCCACTTCCCCTATATAGTTATTAAATAACTCCCCCATGTTGGCTCAATTTTTATTTAAAAAATACACATAATTGTAACCCTAAAAGTGTTTGGGGAAGATCTCCCAAGGGTACAAAGGAAAAGTGTCTCAATTATAAGATACGCACAGGACTATAGTAAGCCTATTGCACACCTGCATTCCATTGAAAGACTGAATGAGTTTATGGATATCACATATGTATTGGAGCATCAACCTGTAAATTGTTGAGAGCTTCTATGTTCCTTCACTTCCTCCTGGTTGAGCCCTTTCCTGGCCATTCATACCTCAAGTTCAACAAACATTTTTGAGCAACTACTATAGATGGCAAGTATGTGCTAGAAACAAGTGTGTGCCTCTTTGGTCTTCTCCAAATTTTTTGGATTCTAGAAGCCAGACTCTTCCTAAAATACATAGTTCTGGTCATAAACTGGAACTTACACCCAAAGGAGACTTTTGGGCTACCTGCACCATCTTTTCATCGATAGCAGGGAAAGAAGAGGAAGATTATATTTGTAGGTTCTCTACAGAGAAGATTATCCATGTCTAGACATTTTTAAAAGGTTTTTACAAGCAAACACACTTCTGAGAAACCATTTATAAAAGCTAAGTTATCTCAAAGTCATGATCACACATGAATCCTAAACTATGGGAAAGGGATTAAGAAGCATTTTTAGAAAAATTTTAAGAATAGTTTACAAATAAACTACAGTTTATCAATTTTCATAGTTTAAGAGTAAATGAAAACCTCAAAACTACATGTTCTCTACAGTTCATGGAAGTTCAGACAAACTATGATCCCATGGAAACAACGCTGATGTTTGGCCAGTACGTATTGGTTGATTAAATATTGAAATAAGCTAGGCATTATGGCATATATCTGTAATACCAGCACTTAGGCAGGATAAATTAGGATTGTAAATTCAAGCCCAGCCTGGATTTTAGTGACTTAGCAAAAACTCAAAATCAAAAGGACTGGAAATTAGTTGTTCAAACTACCAAATTTGAAGACAACAATATGCAATATAACAACCACTGAACTCCTATCATCTTGTCTAGTGAAACTCTGTATCGTCTCTAATGAGTTTTCTTTGTTCTTATTTTTTATTTTCTTTAATGGTTTGGTCAATCTTGCATTCTTACATCTGGTAATATGATCAACTTCGTTGAAGATAACAATATGTAATATAACAACCACTGTTAATTCCTATCATTTTGTTCTGAAACCCTATATCATTTTTATTGTTTTGCTTTATTTTGTTTTTCTCTATGTTGTTGGTATTTTGCTATTATTCTTTTTAATTATTCTCTTTACAATTTGAAAAAGGACTGGAGATGTAGTTCAGTCCAAAGGCCCTGGGTTAGATCCTCAATATCACACACACACAAAATCCCTACCACATGGTCCCAGTTTTGGACAATTGCTACCTTAAAACCACTGATACTTCCCTACCGGCCTGACCTGGAGCCTGCAGGGAGCTACCGACCTGACCGGCCTGCAGGGAGCTTCCTGCTCCTGTGCTACAGCTGGCACCCAGGGCCCAATGGCTATTAAATACTGTCAATACTTCTTTACAAAATATGGGTCACACATCAACACTGCCTCAAAACTCTTGTTAATATTGTTATAGTTCGAGCCTGATATGTCACCCAAAGTCCATGTGCTTAGCTGTCAGCTGATGGCATTGTTGCAAGTAGTGGAACCTTTAAGAGGTGGAGCCTAATTGGAGGAAGTAGGTCCCTGGGGTGTGCTCTTGAAGTGTCCCTTGCCCCTTCTCCCTCCTTCCCTCCCCCCCTCCCTCCCTCCTTCCTTCATTTCCTCCCTCCTTCTACTCCTCCCATGCTGCCATGAGGTGAGCAGGTTTATTCCATCATCACTTTCCACCATGATGTTCTGCCTCACCTCAGGCCACAGTAGTGGAACCCACAGACCATGGACTGAAACCTCTTAAACAGTGAGTGAAAGTAAGTCTTTCCTCTTCTAAGTTGACTTTCCCCAGTATTTTGTCACTGCTATGCAAAGCTAGCACAAATATCCTCTTGATCATCAATATCATTAATGTCATTACAAACCTACAAAAATATTTAGTATTTTTGGTGAAAAGACATTTATTCATTTATAGTCAGAAATCAATCATACATTTCAAAGAGGCTTTCTAAAATGAGTTAATTGCTTAGCTGTCAACAGAAAGACTAATTCCAGTGTTTTGTGCATTGGGAGAAATTCAGAGATTCCTTTGCAGATGTAACTAGAGAATTCTAAAAATCTATATAATGGCACTAAACATGAATTAAAGATAGATCATCCCACTGCACTCCTTCCCTAAGGTTCCCTTAGGGTACCAAGGCAGAGATTAAATCATAAATTTTGATTGCTTTGATTCAAGGGGTATGGATATGGGTTGTGTGACTAGACACATTTTTTTCTAGACTTATATAGTTATATGCTCACACAAACAAAAATTAAGTGTTTGCCCCTTAGAATGTGCAGTAAGCACTTCCATGTTGACTTTTCTATAGTAGGGTGGCTATTGCAGCCATCAGCATGGCCCTGGTTTCCAGCCTACATGAGAAAGTATGGAGGTACCTCAGCAAGAAATAAGAGCAGTCAACAGTCAACCAGTCAACAAATATTTACTTTTAGTTAATGTGTGCCAAGCACTTTTACAGAACATGATCCCTGTCCCTAACTAGTTTCCTTTTAGAGGGAATCAAACATAAATAATTCAATAAGCAATGTAACTTTATGTCCTGGAACCTTCCATGCAGAGAGCAAGCCAAGCTAAGTAACAGAGTGGCAAGGAAAGAATCAGAGGTGGGACACTAAGCGGAGACCTGACGTGATAAAGGGCAACCATGTGAAGAATTGGAGGAAAGGGCCTTTTTTTTTT
>NW_004955424.1:18571315-18667541 GCF_000276665.1 Chinchilla lanigera
TTTCTGGTTTAATATTGAGATCTGTGAACCATTTTGACTTGAGTTTGGTGCATGGTGATAGGCTTGGGTCTATTTTCAGTTTTTGGCAGGTATTAAGCCAATTGGAAAGGGCCTTTTAAGGAAAACAAATAACAGGTGAAAAGACTCTGAGACAACTGTGAGATTTTATGTGTGTGAGTTACAGGAAAAAAGGCCAGTGTGGCTGAGTGGAATGAAGAAGGTAGGACTCAGGGGAGATGAAGTCATAGTGTTAGGTAGGGGATTTTTCTTCCATCCATGTGGCGGATCATCTACTCTGAAAATTCCCTGCCACAGAACCCCTAGTGCAGAATCAATTACAACATACTTTTCAATGCATAACTGCAAATGCATGAAAGTAAGGTAGATTCACTTGGGTGAAAAGCTGCCTGGTGAACTGAAACCAGAATGGTGAGCTAATCGGGTAGCTGGGCCTGCCCTGGAGCAAATGCTATTGGGCATCTAGAGCTCTGGGGTTAATGGTCCCATGGGGGACAGGAGAGTAGATGAATACACACAGGATGGGAAGATTGTGAAAACCCCCAAACTCAGTGAAACAACAGGCTAGAAAAAAGAAGCCACAAGGGGAACTTCTGTTTCTCAACTGCTATTCCAGTTGGAAGAAAAGAATAGTTTGAAGCTCAAATATACTCTGTTGTGAACAGTAAGGAAACCTCAAGCTGAGAAATGGCATTAAAATGGCACTATGTCTGCTCTTTTGGACCTCTGTAAAGGGAAATACAGATTTTCTTAGAAGAATGCACCTTCTACTTAGGCCCCTCCCTTGAGATTGTACTTCAGGTGGTAGGAACTCTTGATTAAAAATCACTAAATTACTAAATGAAGCAGCTCCTGTAAGGAACACCAGAAAGAACAAATATTTAGAATTCCAAGAATTTCTGATAATGGAATTCCTAAATATAGAATATAAAAAACTGTGTAAAATATTCAGGTGAGTTAAAATGGAAAAGAAAAATATGAGAAAAGAATTAACATTTCAAATGACTAATTTTGAATAAAAAAACAAATAGAACTTATGAAAATGAAAAATATTCAGCATCAAAAATCTCAGTGGATGCTTCTCACTGGCAAGTGGCCTAGCTAATTAAAAAAGGGTCAATATCACCTCAAAAAAAACAAAGAATGTTTTAGATTAAGAGAGTCTAGAAAAGACATGATGACCAAATGTGATTTGTGAACCTTGACTGAATCACGGCTTTCTAAAAAATGTTACAAAGGATTTTTTGACAACTAAGGAAATCAGAATAAGGACTGTGAATTAGATTAGAGTATTAAATTATTGTTAATATCCTTATTATATAAATGTAGCCAGTAAGATGTTATAACCAAGTCCACACATGGATATGTGTGTGCGCTGTGTGCACACAGACACATAGACACACACACACACACGCACACACACACACACACACACACACACGGTATATTGTAAGTCCCAGGAACTAAGTAAGAAGGAGGAGAGACATGTGGTTTGGAGAGAGGATTCTTTTCTCTCTGGAAAAGAGGCAGTACAGGGCAAGATGGAAATCTAACAAAGCTGTGTGCCTCACCAGGGTTATGCCTTTTTGCTATGAGGATTCTACATAAGATTTGTTTGTAAACTATATCACACTTCATAATAAATTTAAATACCTCTTAGCTCCATAATCTCTTAAATTATTCTTAAGATTATCATTAATTATTGTTACTTTCATAAATACATTTTCTAAGATAACTCCTCTTATACCCAGCAAGATTAACCTGTCATATTCAAAATAATCAACATTGTAAGAAATATCAGGCAAAGATTTCCCTACATCTTGGAAAAAAGAAAAAAGAAAATGAATATTTTGGGGGATTGATGAGGGTCTGGCTGGAGTACTTTAAGTCACTGGCTTGGCAAGTGTTTGCAAGTGAGTGATTTTCTGTACCTGCAGCTACACCCTTTCTCTGCTCCTTGTGCCCTTTCTCTACATCCCTGGGGCCTCCTCCAAATCTGAGTTCTAGAGAGCACAGTTTGCAAAGCACTGACTTAACTAGCTTTGCCACAGATAATTCCTAGCTATCAGCTGGGATCTCAGCCACCCATAAACACTTTCTGCATGGCTTGCTTCTGAAGATTTTTATAGAAAATGTAAATGGATCCCCAGAGCCCTAATTTTTATCTCTCTAAAAAGGGGATGTTACTAACATAGCAGGAATTTCATGAGACTCAGATGAGATACCTTAATGTAAAAGGACTAGCTCAGTCTCTGATACCCTGTAAACATTGATGTTGTGGGGTTGTGTTCCTTACTTTGTCCTCAAATCTAAGACACCAGGAATCCAAAGGTATGCCATCAATTTAACAGAAAAGAAATGTTTTATTTTATTAGCAAACATTGATGTATTTCTGTATAATGATGCATCCCTAATTTAGTATCACAATTTAAGTTTAAATTCAAACTTTTTCACATTAGAAATCAAAAGAAAAAAACTTTAAGGCACACTGTCAGTACTGTGTAGCTAGACCAGTATCATGATGACATGTGGATTTCATTACTTGTGCTCATGACTTTGACCTCTGCCTCCTGAGAGTAGACATGATTTGGAGGCATAAAACCTGAATATTTACTAAAGTAAACTCACAGTTTTGATATCTCACTGGGTGTAAAATATCTCTGCAGCACAGATAGGAAGCTTTTCATCAACAACACCTGGCTGAGATTCCTGCTCATCCCACAAGCCAGCTAACTGACCTATGCAAGTTTTGAGAAGTCTATGATATCTTCTAAGATGTGGCGATTTCTTCTGCTTCATGGTGTGTGATATGTACACAATGACATATTGCTTCAATGTTCTCTAACTGAATGACCATTGTGAATATAGCTAACACACCCCAATTCTTAAAAGTTTGTTATGTATTAGAATCATCTGGGGAGAGCATGAGCATCAAAATCTACACATCTTTAAAATTTCCAGAGGAATTCAGTGTGGAGCCAAGAATTTATAACATTATTTGTGAACAAATTTAAGTTAAAATTTGGCCCCTGCATGTGGTACCAATACAGATAACTAAAGTGACAAGTGAATGAAAATATTGTACAGACCACTCATTTCACACCTGTATGTATAAAAACACCCACGTCACCTCTTGCCCTTCAGTTTAGTTGCTGTAAAATATTCTCATACAATTCCCACATACCAATTTGAGAAAAGTTAAAATGTGAAGAACCACGTGACTTAGGACTTGGGAACGCAGTATTATGGTAACCAGAAAGTAAGCATTCCTATACATTTTCAGCCATCAGATCCTTATTTTGATTCAATTTTGATTTCACCATTCATGGCATTTTGAGGGTTGATAGCATCACATCAGCGGGGAGCTTGTTAGAAACACTATTCAGAAATCTAACAGGCATCAGGAAAGCACACTTCTGGGTATGTCCACATGGGTCATGAGAGTGTGACCTTGAGTACTGTGATAGTTAACTGATTGTGTCAACTTGAGTAAGAAATGCCAAACTAAATTGGCTCAGCATAGTTCTGGGTCTGAAAGACCCACCCTAGGGAGTATTGTTGCCAGAGTGGTATAAAGGAAAAACACAAGGAAGACTTTTTCTGTTTCTTTGGAGGAGCTTCAGCCTTTAACCTTCACATTGGATGTCATCTCCTAGCCTCCAGCACAGGCTCTTCAGCTCCAGGCACTGATCCAGCAGCCTTCCACTGCAGACCCTTCAGCTTCTTGATACAGACTCCCATGGGGCACTGTAGTGACCTCCAGGCCTTCAAATGGATCCTTTGGATCTCCAGTTCGCAGGCAGACCTTTTGCACTCTTCCACACCTGACTCAGTGGGCAGCCACTGTAAACCAATCTCGTAAATTCTTATAAATATTTACATACCTTGCATTAAACTTCTTTCTCTAGTAAGCACTCACTGATACAGGTACTATATATGACCCCTCACCCATTCCTCTCTAGCGATAGTCCTTGCTGTGCTTCCTGGGCACCATAAACTAAGCATCTTTGCTCTGCCGTGTGCTTCTACCATGATGTTTACTCCCTGGAGCCAAGTGGCCATAGACAAAATCCCCTGAAATCATAAGCCAAATTAAAAATCCTTTAACTTGCAGATGTTTGGTATTAGTCCCAGACATGAGAATACTGACCAATACACATGCCCACCCCAGACATACTTTCTCAGGATCTGTATTTTTTAACAGCACCCTTGGTGATTCAAGTGTATATTTAAGTTTGAGAGGCACTATTTTAAGGCACTACAGGGAAAATAAAAGATGAGTAAACAAAGCCAAGTGCTAAAATTTAACAATTCAAGAGGTTTAGCTACTTACACACTCACTACTCAGACTCTTTAAAACAGAGTGTTTGGATTCTGCTACTCAAAAAAAAAGATCATGTTATTGTGGATTCCTCTTCTACCTCTTACCTGGTGTTAACAATACACAGATCTTGCATGGAAAGCTTTGACAATGATCAAATGGAGCTGCACAGTAGAGGCTGATGTGCCAATGTCTTTATATTATATGTCTCTCCTTCTGTAATCTGGTTACTAGGAACATTTGTATGACTATAGTTTCTTTGACATATGTCCATTTACTCCTCAGTTTTACCCATCTTAAGTTATTGTGCTTGTCTTATGACATCATGAATGTCACCATAGCAATTAACTATGATTTCATAAACAGAATTAAGTGCAGCAAAAAGATATGCAACAAGAGCTGGTGTGTTCCTAAGCACCAATATTCCTATGTTCCTATAAATACCTTATTAAACAGGAAACCATGACTACTATTACATGTATACACAGTAGGGGTGAGATCATGATTCAAGGTATTTCCAAAGTTGCAAACCTTCTAAAACAATTGAGAGATCTATCATCCTACTTTTGTGCCATGTCCAGCACAGCTCTTCAAATTCCCACAGGGAGGATTGTAGAGGATGAAGAAATGAAGACAAGCATTAGAATGCAGAAAGCTGAGGTCAGGTGGAGCCTCCTCTCCTGGGGGAAGAAAAAGAGCCACCCAATGATTGAAGCATGTTTATTTATATACTCAAAAGGTTTATGTCAAGTGAAACCCCGCTGCCTAACAACTTGTTCACTTGGCTCACCTTGGGCACCCTGTGTTCTCCGGGCTGGAACAGCTTGCTCACTTGGTTTGCCTCAGATGCTCCATGTTCTTGGGGCTGGCCTTGCTCTAGCCCCACACAGGTGATTGATCTCCAGCTAAGCTGCTCCCCACATCTCCCCTTTTTCTGTTTTGTAGTTGCAAGCAATGGGTGTCAGCTGAAGTTGGAGGAGTTGTGTTTGGAGAACTCTGCAGAAGACCTTATTTTCTGTACAAGGCTTTTCTTCTCCACCCTTCTCCAGGCATCCCTGGCCAAGCTTTTTCCTGTGAAGGCCTTCTCCTTCTAGAACACTTTCCATTCTGAGTGAACTTACTTAGGCTAACGATTGCCAGTCCAAGGATTTCAGATAACTGCATCCAGCAATTTAACCTTATGCAGCCCATTAACTCATAACAGTAGTCAGTTACCAGTGCAGCTGGAAGTTGTTAGATGGTATCAGTGATTTGAGCCTCTTTTATAGGCTAACATATTACTATGGCACCATTTTATTCTTTATGAAAGTATGGTTATACTTTTGTGGTTGTACTTTTCTGCTGGATGTTCAAGACCAAGTTAAAGTGAGACCTGTATTAATTAAAATTAATTTCTTGCTATCTATCTAGGTCAGTTAAGTCACCTCAGGATTTACCTTGGAACCATGTATAACACCTCTCAGTTCCTCTGTCAGTGTCAGCCATCTGAATGAGTCACAGCCATTGCTTGACCAAGTTACTGTCGGTGAAAGCTAGGGAGATTTTTGTCTCCTGGTTACTTCCTTAGGAGTGCAATTCACCATTGATATCCTACCCTTGTGGTCCAACAATCCCCATGGTCAGGAGGTTGTATAACTCTTCAGAGTTGTAGGATGTCACTGAAAATGTTCTCTTATGTCCTGGGTCCTCATTGACCTCAGAGGAACAGGTCCAAAATATTGGCTGTCTTCCTAGCCTTTCTACTTTTTAATCTTCAGACCTTGGTTGTTGAGCATCCAGAAGAGGTTAGTGATATTACATTGTTATGAGAGCAGTGAGCTTAATATTATAATTTCATCTGAATATCAAGCACCTTGAAATACAAAGTAGAACCATCATTTCCTGCCAACCATGGATGTTCTAGTAGTTGAATCCCTGTAGAATGTTAGGCAACAGTTATACAGATTTACATAGAAAAGTTGAAATCAAAAGCTATATGTAATATTTTAGCATGACAATCATATGACATTTCTATAACACACTTAAATTTCCATTTTGACATAGAATAGCCTTTTTAGTCAATCATTTCTATGTAATACATAAGAAGCTCTCATCTAATTTATTGTACTTTAATGGGATGCCATTGAAGTATATGACATTGTCTGGACTGCTTAATGTCTAAACATCTCCAAATGTAGTGATACATACATAGCATATATATCACATAAGTCTTTGTTAAAAATATTATTGACTGGTGACCTCATGATGGCTTGGTATGAACCCCCATCACAAGCAACTAGTGCACAAGAGAAAGGCAAATGTCTGAATCTGAAAGAAAAGTTTATCACCATAAACAATCTCAGCTTTGCATTTTTGAAAACCTGTATATCCAGAAGGTATAAATGCATTTAATAACAAACAATTGCCATAATCAAATGAATGTTTGTTGTTTCATTTAGTTTCATAGCAGAGCATCTTTAAATTGATAACATTATTGACTTATTTCCAGAAAATTTAATCTTTTCATGATGACTAATGTGAACATATCACAGTAGTGTATTTTAAGCAACATTTATTAGGGTGTATCCCATAAGGATATGGAGATCACTGGGGCTTCCTATTAATGAACAAAGGCTGAGATATGATTTTTCCCAGGTAGCTGCTCCTTGATTCACCAAAGGAAGCCCTGATCAATGATTCCCCAAGACTGAAGGGTCCCTACTATTTACCTTAATAAATTTCTGATGACTTATAAGAAAACCAATTTTAACATCATTTTGACCAGCTGGTAACCCAGGTGGAATCATGTTTTTTAAAATATATAAGCCAAATTAAGTTATAAAAAAATGCTTCAAAAATGCAAAAAGGAATAAAAAATGGTTGTGCTCAAATAAAATCACCTATGTATACAGTGGACAGACAGAGAAACAAACATACACAGACACTCTGCTTAGAAAATCTTAGAGTGCACTCAGATACATTTTTGGCCAAATTGAATTATGATAACTCTTTTACAATTTTCAAAGTTTGTAATGATAAATAGGCTAATGAGAATTTTTGTAGGTAAGTTAGCAGAGCTCTCTTACAAGAAGAATTTGGAAGGAACAAGATCTTTTATATATAATCAATGTATATTTTTGTGTGTTGTTCTGTCTTATGAATTCTGGCAATTTTCATGCCCCTTTCTTTCATATAGCTTCCAGCCCAGTTAACTCCATACACTCTGTCACCAGCTCAGACCTTTGATTCCCATTTTGGTTAACATCTCCTGGGCATCCTAGGTCAATTTCTTTAATTGGTCCTAGGTTGGGTCTAGCCCCATCCTTGTTTATTGGCTGCAGTGTGGTCCCCAAGGCATAACTGCCACAGAACTGAGCATCAGCTTCTTAAACGGTGGAATCAACTCCATCTCTGGGTCTGGGTCTATAATACAGCTGGATAGCATGCTCTGGCACCAAGATAGGCTGTTCAGTATTCTCTACAAAGATGCAAGCATATGTTTGGCCCATTGAGTACTGGGCTGGTCCCTTCCATTGTCCAGTATGAAAATATTTCCAAAGGACCCTTCTTAGCTTCTTTTCCTTTACCTGATTGAATTGTCTTTCTACTACAGTAGTCCCATTCCTAGTAGGAGTTAAAAAGTTAATAGTATATAATTCCAAGTGAAGTCTATTATGAGGTGTGAATCTTGTAGGGAAGGATTGCCCTTAGTGCTTTTGTACTTGAATTTTGAGCGTACTGTGAGTACATTCAACAATTCCTTGACTTTGAGAGTTATAAGGAATTCCCATAGTAAGAGAAATGCAGAATGATTCACAAAACATTTGGAAAGCAGCACTTGTATAGTCTGGGCTATTGTCAGTCTTAAGTGCCCACAGCAGCCAGTGGTACCAAAGCATTCAAGCACTGAGCAATATCATGTTAGTCACTTCACCAATGCAGACATGTCTTCATTACTTTTCTTTCACTGCTGAGACAAAAAAACCCAACGCCCAAAATTAAGGAAGGAAAGGTTTATTTAGCTCACAGTTTTTGGAGGTTTCAGTCCATACTCAACTGGCTCCAAGGCAGAGTGGCACATGACAGAGGGCAACTGTTCATGGTGGTGGAAGATAGCAAAAGCAACAAGAGCAAAAAGGGGTGTGGCAGAAAGCAACCCCTTTCCCTCCCTTACACTGTATACAAACTACCCACCCCAAGGTAGGTGGCGACTCACACCCATAGCCCCAACATAGGACCATACATCAATCATGCTCTGGAAGCCTACCCCATAACTGCATGAGGTTTTGGGGGGAAATCCAGACACAAACCATAACATTCCATCCCTGGCTCCCAAAGATTCATGTACATCCCTTTATGCAAAAGACATTTTAGTCCATCTCTAAGAGTTGCCAAAGTCCTAACAGTTTCAGCCTTGCTGGAAAAGTCCAAGTCCCAAGTCTACTGTAAGATGTAAGGCAAAATCTGAGCTGCGAGCCCCTGTACAAATTAATACAAAGTTAAACACTCCCAGCATTCAATAACACAAAATAAACATTATCACTCCAAAAGGTACAAACATGGGGATACAAAAAATTGGGACCAGAGCAATCCAGCAGGGAAAACATTAAGTCCTGTAATTCTATGAGGAACATCCACAGTAATCTGTGGTAAATTGTGAGCTCCAAAGGGCTTGCATGATTTTCCCCTATGGCACTTCTGGTGGTTGTAGCTCCTAGGGCTTCTTTCTTGGGCCCACTTTGCTCCCTCCTTAATCCTTTCCTCAGACAATCCCTGTTCCTGGCTTTTCCAAATTTCTGATGTCTACACAGCACCTCTCACATCACACTCACTGCTTCACACGCTGCCCTGTGAGCAGCACACTGCCTGCCGACTAGGCCTTTTCCTTTTATTTTTTTAATTTATTCCATAGATAAAAGAAGGAAAACATATTAACAAACAGACATCCACTTACAAAAGAGCATAAGAACACTACAAACAATACAGAGTTACAGAAAAAGTGGTAGGAAATTAACAATTGTTGTTCTATTACATATTGATATCTGCAAAGTGGTTTCTCAGGAAAGCAAATAGAGACATGCAAAATTGATCAAATAATTAATCATTAACTGTTCCTTTCAGTAAAGCAATAGATACATACATAATTTCCCCTTCTTTCTTTTCTCTTTTCCCTCACCCCAGTTGCTCTTTACTTTTGAGATTTTCCTCTCATTGGAGAATGTCTGTCATACCTCCTGATTTTTATTCACTCTTCCAGGTTCTTACACTAGTGAGACAATACGTTGCTTACACATGGAGGTCTGGTTTATTTCACTTATGAGTATAGCCTCTAGTTGTGATCATTCACCTGTAAAAGCCTTGATTTTATCTTTCTTTATAGCTGAGTAATATTCCATTATATAAAAGTACCACAATTTTTTATCCATTCCTCAGTGGATGGACATTTGGGTTGCTTCCACAATTTAGCAATTACAAATTGCGCTGCTATAGACGTGGGTGCATGTCTATCGCTGGGATATGATGTTTTCAGATCTTCTGGGAAAATACCCAGAGGGGAATAGCTGCGTTGAATGGGACCTCTAGACCTAGTTTTCTGAGGAATCTCCAAACTGATTTCCACAGTGGTTTCACCAGTCTGCATTCCCACCAGCAGTGGAGAAGAGTTCCTATTTCTCCACAGCCTCACCAGCATTTGTTATTGGTTGATTTCTTAATGATAGCCATTTTTACTGGGGTGAGATGAAATCTCAATGTTGCTCCACTGTTCTTTATCTGCTGAGGGCTTAGTTTTAAGATAGTGCTCTGAGCCAAATCCTCTGTGGTCATCTCAACAGGTGTGTGATTATCTAGACAATCCCTGATCCAGGTCCACAAAAAAAGGTAAATACAAGAATCAATAATATAGCAAGCATTTCTATATACATCAGTTGTTCTTGAGAATGTGTTTGCCCTATATTTTGCTCCTGGTGATGGGGTAAATATTGATGATATCTTTGGGATCAATATTAATGATATGAATACACCATTTTCCCTTTTGTGTACCCAACTAGAAATGTCCTCTCACCTTCTATAGGACATGTTTTCTCATACCCCAAGTCCCTGTGTAGGTGACAAACTGCCAAATCCAGCACAGCTCTTGAAATTCCCAAGAGAAGGGTGGTAGAGGATGAAGAAATAAAGACAAGAGTCAGAATACAGAAAGCTGAGGTCAGGTGGAGCCTCCTCTCCTGGTGGAAGAGAAACATCCACCCAAAGACTTCATTTATACACTCAGCAGATTCACGTCAGGTGAAACTCCTCTGCCTAACAACTTGTTCACCTGGCTTGCCTCAGGCATGCCATGTTCCTGGGCTAGAACAACTTGTTCACGTGGTTTACCTTGGGGGCTCCATGTTCTCAGGGCTGTCGCTGTTCCAGCCCCACATATGTGATCAATTTTCAGTTTAGCCACTCCCCACACTTTTGCACATGATCAGACCAAACTGCTTTTTGCCCTTTCTGGGTTTGGCAAACTACCATATAGCACTGGAGCTAAAGGCATATAATTAAGGGACATTCTTTTCAAATCAAACAGGATGAGCTGCCACAAAAATTGGTTTCTCTCAGTACTCCAGAATAAATAGCAGTCTCTCCAATGGCCGAAACACATATACATGACCATGCATCTCTGCTCTCACATAGGACATTTAACTGTCAACCTCTTGTCAACTCAACCAATTTTCTTCAGACATCTATTTTGTGAAGCTTACTCTGCAGTATTCTTCAAAGAGCATCCAAATGAGTTATAAAAATATCCCCCTAATCTCACAGTACATTTGCATGGTGTCTGCTCCATTCTATAGATCACTTGAACACTATGGAGAAGACTATAATCATAATAGTAAACAAAACAAACAAACATATATATATATATATATATATATATATATATATACACACACACACACACACACACACCAAGGGCATGCCTTCCATATGTACTTGCATTTGACCTTTTTGACTAATTCTCCTGGTCTGTTTTAATCTCCTAGTTTTTAGACCTAGCTTAAGGATAAGCAAACTGGTGGACAGAAAGATCAAATTATTTGCCCATATATTCACAAATAGAAATTGGCAGAGCTGGAACCCAGGTCCTAACCTCATGCTATATCCATGAGCCTCAGAATTTGTAAACAAATGTGTGACCATGAATATCAGAAACATTCATGACATAATTTGTTAATGTATCAATGTAACGTCAATAAATCATTTGCTATTTATTTACCTGCCACCATTGTACAGTGTGTATGTGTGTGTGTGTGTGTATGTGTGTGTGTGTGTGTGTTGGTTAATGGCATGCTAGTATCAAAAAGAGTAAAGTAAGTGCTATGAGAAAAGAAAGATAGCAAAGATTTCACATTTTGGGAAAACTTTGTGGAGAAGGTGCCATTTAAGATAAAACTTCATAGTAGCTAAAATTTTAATGGCTAAAGATTGAGTGAAATAATCCAGGTGAGAAGGGAACACAAAGTGGAAACAGGAAGACAATGAGGTTAACATAGTGGATTGAGTACACCTCTGGCTTCACTTCCTCCTGAACCCCTAACAGAGTAAGGGGATTTCTTTTGTAGGAGAGATTAAAAAGTAGACAATGACAATTAAACTTTAGAGACTAGAAAGTGAGTAACTGAGAAGACCTAATACTGACAAAGGAAACCAGCTCTATTCATACTGAAGAATCCTGAAAATATTGTATTCAGTGAAGGGTAACCCAGATCTCTCTGGAACTGAGGATGAAGAAGGGCTTAATGTAAGGAAGGTCTGGAAAAAGTTTCATGACAATTTTTGTTTTCTTTTTTAAATGGATTGGATATAATTCCTAATTTTTTCCCATCTCTAAACTGCTGTATGATGTCCATTCCCTGGCTAAGCAAAATGTCTGGAGGATTGTCCTCTGAAAAAGATGTAACAGAGGGCCTCTGGATTAGCAGTGCCATCACAGCTGGGAGCACAAGTATTGCACCAAAAGAATAATTTGGATGAAACTGATGAGATTCCCAGGCTTCTTGTTCCACTGGATTCCAGAACCTGGCAGCCAAATGCTCATTCTCATGTGAGAGATTAAAAAAAATCTCTAAGGAATCAGACTAGTTCAAGAAGAAACATCTGCAGATATTGGCATCAGCCATCCCCTCCCCCCACAAAAAAATAGGTCAAATTACAATGAACCTCAAAGTGAGCAAGCCATTCTTTGTAAACTCAAAATGTCTATCATTTGCTTTGTTCTCCAATTTTAGGCATGAACAGATGGACCAGCATTACCAGATATCTAAGGAAAACTTATAATTGAAAGTTGGACATTAATAAACACACACACACACACACACACGTGCACACACACACACACAAACACAAACACTATATTAGTCAATTCTCAATCCCAATTTCAAAAACCTGGGATAAATCAACTTAAAGGGAAAAAAAGATATTTTTAGCTCACAGTTTTGGAAGTTTTATGCTATGGTCATTTGATCCTATTGCTAACTTCTTCGACAGGCCCCTCTTCCTAAAGTTTCCACCAATAGTACTATGAGCTGGAAACAAAAACTTCAATACATGAGCCCTTGGAGAATGTTCAAGATCCAAACTTTAGCATTCATACACACACACACACACACACACACACACCAACACTACTAGTGTGCTGAAGAAACTTTTAAAAATCAATAATATCCTCAAAGAGATAGGACCACATATATGTATGGAACAGAACTAGAATGCTATTTAAAGAAATGCTTAGAAAATAGAAAAGGGACTCTTAAAATTAAAAATATGTAAGCAGAAATATTAAAAACAATGTCAGGGATGGAATATAAAGTTGACCTGCTGCCAGAATCAAATGACACTACCTACTGGAAACCTTCTCCTGAGAGCTGGAAGCTCATCAAAGAATAAACAGCACCCACTCCTATATTAACTTAGTGTGGCTGCTATAACATAAAACACACACTGGAGATATTTTGTCACATTTCTGACAGCTAAAAGTCTACGATCAGAGTGTTGTCAGTTCTGGTTTCTTCTGAGGCCTCTCTCCTTGGATTGGAGATGGCTGCCTTCTCACTATGTCCTCAGCTGGTCTTCCCTCTATGCATTCACATAATGACTTCCCTCTATGCATTCACAGTGATGACTTTCTGTGTGCCCAAATTTCCTCCTTTTGTAAGAACACAGTCAGATTTGTTTAGGGTCCAACCATATGACATCATTTAACCTTAAGTACCATACAAATATTTAATACAATCACATTATTAAGTGCTGAATATTAAGACTTTAATATATGAACTTTGTAAGGGACAAAATAACTCCTCTGATTATATACTTCACATAGAACAGCCCTATTAGATGGCTGGGTCACTGACTTCCCTGTAATAGGATCTTATAAACTTTCAACAAAGATTGAACCCAGCAAAGACCAGACAATTTATTCAGATTTTCTTCTCCTGGGAATCCCATCAATCAGTAGACTGTGTCCTTTCCTTATAATAGTTATAAGTTTGTGCCTCCGTGTGTGTGTGTGTGTGTGTGTGTGTGTGTGTGTGATGTGCACACATTTTTACAGGACTACAGAGGTAGTCAAGTAACTACTAAAAAGAGAACCAGAAAAAAAAAAAAGAATGAAGAAAATAAACGTTAGGAAAGTACTTTAATCTGAAATACTGTCAGATGAAACTGGACAAGGACACTCAGACACCTTCTGTTTCTTGACCTTCACACTGGATAAGCAGTTGTTAATTTAAGCTGCTGTTAGTCAGCTTTCCATTACTATAATGAAATACCTGAGACAATTAACATCTATAGAGAAAAGATATATTTTGGCTCACAATTTTGAAGGTTCCAGATTAAGATAAGGTAGACCCATTGCTTCAGGTCCCTGATCAGCAGATAGATTGACAATGGAATGGAGCAAATGGATTCCACAATCCCCCAATGACCTAAGGACCTCCCCAAAGCCCCTCCCCTTAAAGGTTCGCAGGACTTCCCAAAGATACCACCCTAGGGTACAAGTGTTTAGCTAGCACAAACTAAGACAAGTGTTCACTCACTACAGTCTTCTTTTTACGTTTAACATAGGAGGGATTGATATCTCCTAATTTTGAGTTTCTTAAAATCATCCTGCTAATTCCAAATCCTGATCTTAATACATGTAAAACTAAAATAATTATTGTTACATAAAAAGCATTTGTTGAACATTTATTATGTGCCAGCTATGTACCAAACAGGTTACATTTATTATTTGATCCTTCAACCACTTCATGAGTAAATACTATTGCTATTAGTTATTGGTACTTTTTGTTTTGTATCCATATAGGGATCCTAAGATTTAAAGAAGTAAATAACTTCTCCAGAATTACACAGTTAGAAAGTGAGAGATCTAAGACTCAAACCTAAAGCTGTCTTACATCAAAACCTGTGCTCTTAAGGTTGATGAATCATCCCTGAGCAGACATTGAGACTTAAATGCCTCTAGAGGCAGGGCAAGTGATGTAAGGGGAGAGAACTAACGTGACAACTGGGAGTACTGAAGACATTGGTGAGCTATCAACTCATGTCTGTCTCAAGGCATAAAAGTTCACATTTTTCTAAAACACTACCTTAGCCAAATAAAACACATCTCAGGGCCAGATTTAGCTAGCAAGGCCTAGGTTCAAAGTTTAGGTATCATATGTTAAATTAAATTAATTTCTCAACCACAAGAATCTTTAATAATCTTGCACAGTTTGGTTTTCATCCAAAATTTATAGTTAAAAGTATTAGTTTCTTGTGATGAATGAGACAGTGAGGATAGGAAATGGCTGAGAAGACTTCATTTTCACTCTCTTTTTTTTCAGTGCTGGGGGTAAACCCAGGGCTTGCACACACTAGGCAAAGCACTGTAGCTCTACATCCCCAACCCAGCTAAGACTTCAGCCTTCGTTTATTCACTCAACCAATATTTACTGAGATTCTTCTATATATTAGGCTCTGGGATTAAAGAGATACCCATAGTACACTGTCTTACGCATTCTCAAAGCTGAGGTCTAGTTATGAAGCATTGCATGAATTCTTCTGAAGAGATATATACAAAATTTTCCTCAAACTTATTTCCATGTTTTCCTCAGATTATTTTAATAATTTTCAAGTGTTTTAAGGAAAAAATTTGGAAGTATTCTACCATGAATTGGGAGATACGAGATGATAATGGATTAGCTGAGCAGATGTGCCTGGTTGGGGCAACACTGTGATTTATACGGCCTTTGGAAATAATCTTTAGGAAGAGTTTACACCTTGCTCTTAACCACAGACCCCATCACTCTCTCTTGATGTCCCTGGCCATGCTTCAAGCATTACTACTGCCTGATAGCACTTGAGTACATTTGCATTTATAGTCCCTTTTCACAAAACACAATCTCTGATGTTCTGAAATTTTCATGACATTCAGGAGAAAGTAAGAAAGAACAAGAATGACCCATCTAAATATTCCTGGCAGAGGCAAAGCCTAGGCAATAACTGGAGAGCATAAAGCAATGAGTCAAGACAGGGAAACAGCAGAAAATCCTCTCATGTCTATGGAAGAGTAGGAAGTAGAAATAGTCTCAAGGAAAAGTAACTTGGGAGAAATCCCACTGGTGAAATGAAATTTCCAGTCAATGCAGTCCTAAATGGGACTTCTCAAAATAGGATTCCCAGATAAGCTACAGAATTTACTGTTAAATTAGAATTTCCAGTAAATGAGAAGTGCTTTCTATGTGTGGGTACTAAATATTGTATTGGACATACTTATATGAAGAGATTGTTCTTTAACTGACATTCAAGTTTGACAGGGTATTATGAATTTTGATTTGATAAATCTGGCAACCAGATTATTCAAAAGACAATTAGCCAATGACCAGGTGGCAACTTGCAGGTTTTAGTTGTTCTAAAGTGGAGAAAAGGAACTAGACATCCTCCCTCACTGTTAGATGCCCTATAGTGCACTGATGATGACCATAAAGACTGTGGGATGCCGCCACCATCACAAATGCAGGGAGGCTGAAAGCAGATGGTTTAAGAATAGAATCAATGGTTTGGGGCCTAAGAAGAGGCCTAATAAGCCATTTAGTTCCATTCCTTGAAGGAATCTTACAGAAATGGCCAAGGTCGTGGCCTAGTTGTAACAAGATGGGAAAAAAATCACTGCTCTGGGGGCTGGACATAGGTCCCTATACATCTGTCTAGTCTCTAGACAAAGACTAATTCTCCTAGAGACAAACAATCCAAATCTTGGTCAAAAGTCAAAGGGTGGAAAAACATGTAGGTTAGGTTTTTACTTCTGTTTTTTAATATCACCAACACTTGCTGTGCTTTCTAAGTGCTAAGAAAAAAGAAAAAGGGGGCTGGGGATTTAGCTCAGCAGCACAGCGCCTGCCTGGCAAGCGCAAGGTCGTGAGTTTGATTCCCGGAACCAGAAAAAAAAGAAAAAGAAAAAGTACTTTGTTCACTATGAAGTTTACTATAGGGCTGGGCATGGCGACCAACACCTATAATCCCAGCACTCGGGAAGCTGAGCCAGGAGGAGCACTGTGAGTTTGAAGCCAGTGTGAACTATAAAGTGAGTTCAAGGCCAGACTGAACTGCATAATGAAACCCTATCTTAAAAAGATCAAAAACGAAAACAAAAAATAAGTTTACTATAAAGTATACCAAATTCTACAAAAATGTATAGATCTGTAAAATACAGTCTTGGTCCTTTCTCAGATCAGGGGTTTCTTCCCTGGAAAACTTTAGCATTGGAATGAGTATCACTGGTGCACCTTAGTTGGGTTCTTTGAAGAGAATTCTCATTACAGTGATCTATCATTCTTGAGGACTTTCATAAGCAAAGGAAAGTACCATGTGGAAAACTTTCTTCCCTGGACATCTTGATATTTGAGCTGCAATTTTTTTTTTTTAAACCAGACTTTCACCTTAGGAAATTCCAGCAGGAAGAGCAAAGGTTGTAGGGCCAATTTTTCCATTTTTTATCCAGACAGAGGGATAAAAAGTAGAGAGCTGTGCCTCTCTGATTTCCTTTCTTAACTGATTGCTTTTTGCTGTGAGGTTCATTTGCCTTTTTATATGGATATGCTGGGGAGGGACACACACATCCCCATGTCGATACACGGATGTGTGATGAGAGCATTTGGCTCTGTGATCTGTTCTGCACCCCATTTCAGGGGAGAAAAACAGTGAAAATCAATATTCTCAAAGTAAAGTCTTACGATGGTTAATTTTATGTGTCTCTTTGGCTAGGCAACAGTCCCCAGTGTTTGATCCAACACCGATCTAGATGTTTCTGTAATGGCATTTTTTAGTTGTGGTTACCATTTAAATCGGTAAACTTTGAACAAACCAGATTACCTTTCATAACAGGAGTGAGACTCTTCCAACCAGCTGAAGGTCTTTCTTAAAAGCAAAAGATTGACGTTTCTTGAGGAAGTGACAATTCTTCCAGCAAACTGCCTTCAGATATGAGTTGCATCATTAACTCTTCCCTGCATTTCAAAGTTGCTCTTCTACCCCTGAGATTTCAGACTTGCCAGCCTCTAGAATTGTGTGAGAGTTGATCTTTAAAATAAATTTCTCTCTCTCCTTCTCTCTTTTTCTGTCTTTTTCTCACATACACATAAATATACACATATATACATGCACACACATACTCAATGTATCCTACTGGTAAAGTCTAACTAATATAGGTCGTTCACAAAAATTTGATCAAATAAGGCCACAGACTCTGCTCTGTGTTCTCTATGTTTGTCTGGGCTCTGCCTTAAACTAGCTAGTGGCAGTGCATGAGCCCCACATCTACACTCATCTTTGGCTAGAGACATCAGGGAGCTGAGGGGCCGACTCCTTCCTTCCATTTTGCCATTTATCGGGAAAAGTGAATTCACCTGTAGACACACCTTTTCCTCACAGCCTGAAGCTTGGGTTTGGGTATCTGAGCTGAGCCAAGGAGTCTACTTTAGAAGCTCGCTAAGAGGCAACTGTCATGCCTTTCACTGTACATGTGCAATATGTGCATAGCTGAGGCTTTCAAGAATCCTTGGTGTGGGGAAAAGGAGCAGCAGATAAGATCCCAAGCTCTTCAGACATTTCAGAAATGTGAGTTAAAGCTCACCTCCTCATGCTGAGTTGAAGAACCTGTAGGAAGCCCAAAGAGTGAGGCTATGGAATGAACAGGAGTCTGTGACCAGACATCAGTGGATGACGTCACTGTCACCCAGATGGCCGGGATTCAAGAGGTCACTGAGTCACATGTGCCCGGGGTGTGCTGAAATCCGTGAGTGAGGTTAGCCCGAATGCTCACGTTTTACTTTCCTGTGCATGAGTATCAAAGCAAGCACAGGCCCCTCAACACCATCATCCATTATCAAAAACTGAAAGCAGCTGGTTGGATTTTTAAACTTTCTACACAGAGAACTGCATCTGGTCCCAGTTTGCTGCAGAGAAATCAGTTTCATTCCTTTACCCAGCCCAGCTACAGAGAGCCCTGGGAGCAGCCTGGCTCCCCAAATAAAGACCCATCATGCTGGGCTCAAGACTTCATTCATGCTGAAGAATTTGCAGCCCTCCCCCCACTGCTGGTGCCATTCTACCTCCAGCTGGGGAGCCACAGCAAAGCAGGGAGTCTGAAATCCCACCAGTTCGCCTGAGGCTGGGAATTAGCAAAGCAGCTCTGGCCCCTTGGAGAAATCTCTGGACAGATCATGCATACGAAAGAAAAAAAAAAAATCATTTGTAATGGATTGTCTCAGAACCAATTTTTTGGATTGTGCAAAGTTAAAGTATCGACTAACTTTCTGCTCATTTCAAAGGCAGAGCTTGACCATAATTTATCTCTTTGATTCCACTGACCATCAGCAGTTGTGGCCATTTTCTGCCCGGCTGTGGAGAACAGTTAAATGATGATGTCCGTACCCCCCTTGACTTTCCTTCCAGTCTGTTTCAGCAGTCTCACCAGGCACTTCCTGTCTCCCCGCTCTGCTGTCTGGCACTTATTTCAGACAAGTCAATATGTTTAAATTATATCTGAATGCAAGGTAATTAATCATAAAGCTTTATGCTTTGTAATGTATTTTTTTTTTTTTTTACTCCTGGTTGGCATTCTACTGAATCACAATTAAAAAGGAAACACTATCTGTGATGTATTGTGAATATCACTTATACATGCAGGTTGGGAATCCTTTCTGGGCAAGTTTGCCAAAGAAACACACTGAAAACCTCTGCTTTCTTAGGAATCCAAATAAGAGGGTCAAGATGGCATTTGGGGAAATGTTAAGGAGATCAAAAGAAAGACCCATGTGAGTTGGCTGGGTCCCAGGGTACAGAAACAATCCAATTGGAAAACATAAAAATCAGGTGATGAGTTGTCTCTTTAATGCATTTTGCAAACATAGCAGGGGGCTTTGAAGCTCACCGCACAATTATGTCAAGGGACTGAATTGGATAGATGTTACTGAAGATTGATAGGTGCTTCCTTTAAACAGATTGTGGTCTCCTCCAGTTTTAATGACAACCTTATATCACATGACCTTAGTTTTCCATGTCGTCATTCCTATCTAGTGGGAGCCTGTTAACCACAGGATACAATGAGTCTTGACTCTCTTGAAAGATTAGCATTCAGATTCCCAACTCAGTGAAAAAATTCCACACCTGGGAAATTCATAAGGATTTCTTTCTATTATCAACTACCTTTACTTCTGACACTAAATGTGGAGGTTTTTATCCCTATCAACCACTTCTTTGACAACAGAGAACTCAGTTCAATTTTGATACTATCTACCTGGCATTAGAGTCAGTTTCCACATGTTAAAGCCTCAGCCCCAAAAGACTGCCCCAACATCAGACCCAGGCCCTCTGTACTTTTGATCAACTGACTATAAATAGGAATATTCCCATGATCTCCACTGGAGTTCTTATAGATGACTCACAGAACTTAGACCTACAGTTCATTTACATAGAGTGACTTATTATACAGGATATGACTCGAGAATACCCAACAGAAAAGACGAATAGGACAAGTTCTGAGGGGGTGCATTTTGAGCTTCGTTTCTTCTCAGGGAACATCACCTCCTCATATTTCAATGTGTTCCACCAACTAGTTTTCCAAACCTTTTTAAGATTTCTATGAAGGTTCTTTTATATAGACACGATGATTAAATCATTGGTCGTTGGTGATTTGCTCAATCTATATGGCGGCTCCCCACCTGGGCAACAGTGGATGGGACTGAAAGTTCTAACCCTCTAACCCACAAGCAGCCAGTCCTCATCCTGAAGCTCCCTACCCCTCATTCAAAGAGTCACTGCATTACCATAAATGCAGGTGCGTTTGACAGAATCTATTATAAGTGAGACAAATTTCTCATCCCTTCATTAAGTAAATCCCCAAGGTTTTAGAATCTTTTGTGCCAAGAGCCAGAGACAAAGACCAAATATATATTCCCTATTGAATCACAATGTGACACCATCCAAAACACTTCAAAAAGGATGGGGAAAAGGTAAACTTAGGGTTTATGAAAATGGGGCTGGAGTCTCATTTAGACACACAGCCTTATAAAAGAAAGATAACCAATTTAGACACATTTCAGAATTCATAAAAATTCTGCCCATTACATCAGTCAGAATTTGGTATGAGAAATAGATATTCTAGGTATTTTAAACAGAGAATCAGATGTTTTCAAAATCACTGTGAGGTCTGAAACAGCAAGTTCTCTGGGGTAATCCTCTGAATGACACCTAGAGCTATATACTCTTGGTGAGTAATGATGAAAGAGCACACGAGTATGAACTGCAGAGAAGCTGCCTATTTAGAAAGTACCCTGAAGTAGGATCAGTCTGAGCACAGTCTTCACATAATGTAGGCTATAAAACAACAAAACAAAACAGAACAAAACAAAAATGTTTCAGCCTGCTATCTCTGCACATTCTCAAGGTCAGATTTCTCCATGATTCTTGCACCATGAGGTTAACATTCTAATACATGTACACAACTAAAAAGAAAACAATGTTTGTAATGTCAAAGACAAATGTTGTAGAGAAACTAACCATACAGGTTTGTCTGAGCAGACTCCTAAAGAGAAAAATTTAAAATGATTGGTTGTCCTATAAGCACAACACTGAGTTATATTATTTACTCTTCTCTCATGGCTGAGACCAAATATCCAACACCCAAAGTTAAAGGGGAGAAGGTTTATTTAGCTTTCAGTCCCTAATCAGCTGGCTCCAAGGCAGGGTGGCACATGGCAAACGGGCAACCATTCATAGCAGAGGAAGACAGCAAAAGCAAGAACTAGAGGAAGAGGGAGCAAACCTCTTTCTGTCCCTTATATGGTATGCAGGCTACCCATCTTAGGGCAGGTGTAGCACACACACCCTTAACCCCAGAATTAGACCATGAATCAATCACAAACTCTAGATTCAGCTGCCTTCAAAAAGCCTGCCCCCCATAACTGCATGAGGATTTGCGGGGACATCCAGACACAAACCATAACATGAGTGAACATTTGTTAGTCCCAATAAACATATTAATTGCATTATTGAACAAGTTCTGAAACATAAAGGATTCATCACAAATTATTCTAGTACAAGTTTATGTAAACTGTCCCTGCACCTATTTTGGTCAATAAAGCTTTGTTGGAACACAGTTATATCTATTGCTGCCAATAGCCCCTTTAATGTTTCTATGGCAGAACTGAGTCTTTACAACAGAGCTAACACAACCTACAAAATCTAAAACATTCACTGTTTACCTCCTTCAAAGAAAGACTGCAACCTCTGGTTTGCAGTAGGCATACCACATAGAAAAATCACCAGTGCCAGTTCTCAGTATCAGTACAGATTAGAATCAACCAGTTATCACCGTCCTACTTAAACATTGAATCATACTAAAAAACTCAGTTCCCCACCAGAAAAAACTATTTGATATTTTCCTGTCTGACAGTACAGACTAGTTTTTCCATTATCTCTTGGGCTCAGCAGCAAGTACTGTTATAAAAATTCTGACTTGCAAAAGAAGGCAGTCTTGGAAACTTCTAGATTCAAAAGAGCAAAGAAGCTTTCCAGATCAACACTGTCCAGTGTGAGGAAGATTCTACATCTGTGCTTCCAAATGTTTTTGAACAAAATTTTTGATTTTAATTAATTTAAATAGTTCTATATTTCTAGGGTTTGTCGTATTACATAGTACAATTCTGAATAATAACTCTAAGTCCTGTGTTTTCCTGTAGATTTAAATGTAGCTAATAATGATACAGACAGACTCACAGATCAATAAAGATCTCAAAAATATTTTATAAAAAGGCATCTGAATACATTTGCATAAATAGGAAAAAAGCCTTCTTATTAGCAGCACATAAACCTAAACCAAAAAGGCAATGGAATCTGGTGGAGTAAAAGGGTGCTGCTATACTTCATTTTTTTTTTTTTTTTGGTACCAGGAATCGAACTCAGGACCTTGAGCTTGCCAGGCAGGCACTTATGCCGCTGAGCTATATCCCCAGCCCACTACTATACTTCAGCTGTTGAAAATACTTTCAACTTTGTGGAGATTCTGGTTTCTATGGTTGTAATTCTTTTTTTTTTTTTTTTTTGCCTCAGCTAGAGTTTAAGCTTTTAGCTTAAATCACAAAGAACTCTTTTAAATCTTTGATGAGTCCTAAATATTCGAATTTACTGCCCACATTTTCCTTTCTGCTTCACAGCATATTTATTCATTAGGTCCTATTTTTCTTATTAATTTAAATTCTGTCCTTTCTCATTTGAACAGAGAATAATTTTGGAAGAGTTACTTCATATTCCCCACTGCCCATCAACCCAACTAGAAAACACCTAGTGAACCACTGTAAATCATAACTGTTTGAATAAAAAAAATTAAAATGTCCATTTTTCTCTATTCTGGGTGTGAAAGAATCAGATTAGAAAATCCCAGTAAGCCCAACTCAAAGAAATAAGGGACAACAATACAGCTGCCAACTTTGTCCCATAGGTGTATGTCTTTCAGATTAACAAGATTTAAGCCATACTTCTCCAGCTAGACATGTTGGTTTTGCCCCTGCCATGAGGATCCTATGTGGCTGGGAATGTCAACTTTACTCTGAGGCTGAGTCTATGAAGAAGAAATGGCAGGACTCCTTGAGGTACCTGAGTCACCTACATAACCTCTACTCTGTATCTTTGTCAACTCTCAAGAGATATGATATACACTAGAGCCATAAGTATCTCACAGAATGCCAGATTGTCATATTTAGAGCAAGCAACAAAAGGTTAATCATGTGACATTGAACAAGTTAGGTCTTTAGTCATATCCAAGTTGAGGACCTTTACTTCCCTTTAAAATTTAAAATGTAAGAACAGAAAAATGTAAGTATTTGATTGTGCCTGACACCCTTCCCTCCTCTATGCAGGACCACTGACAATATGTGCTACATTCAACACGGAGGTACTCAGTGATCCATTTTCTGAAACTTCAGTTACAATTTTTGGACCATTCTCCTTCCAAAGCAATAAGGACCTTTTGGGCGGACCTTATATATTTGTCTCAAAACAATAGTGAGATCCAAAAAGCTCTAAGAAGGAACAACAGAAGTTCCTTTCTAGCAACACTGTTCACTACATGTTAAGACAAGAGCGGCTTTTTTCTCCATCACATTAGAAATCACAAGAACATCTGCCAAGACTATCATTGGTGATCTTATTCAGAGACTAAGCCGTAACTTTGAGAGGCTCAAAAGGATGGTTTTACTACACACAGACTGGAACTGTTAAGTATAATGATAACTGTAGAAAGTTGAAATCCCCAGTCCATTCCGGTTCCAATAACAAAACATATGTATGATAGGTACAATGCCTGACTACAACTTTTTCTACATTCAGCACTACAGCTGAATTTCCAGTCTATGGAATCTGCAAATTCCAGAACTATTGTGGCTGGAATTTTGGTCTAAACTGATTAGTCATAGTCCTGCAAGTCACCATAATGAGGATAACCAATACTCTTGTGTTTCTGCCAATTGTGCTACTGTGTAGACAAACCATGGATGATAAGATTGGCTGAAGATTGGATTGCAATTGGAATGGTCTCCAGTAGGCTAAACTGCCACATGCAAAAGGCCTTGTAATATGTCAAGGCAGAGATGTCTGCTGATTTGCAAGGCTACTGTATCAGAATATGTTTTTCCTGGACTCTCACTGGGACAGTCCTCAATGGGAGCCTTAGTAGAAGAAAGAGTCCTTGAACCCAGAAGTCTCTTAGCCTCCTTGGACTGTAGTTTCTTTATTCATAAAATAGACTCTGAAAAGCTGCTTTACATCTTCTTTTAGGAATCAAAAGAGATAACACATATATCTTAGTAACTCGGTAAGCCATTTAAACATGTCAAACATAAAATTTAAAAGTGCCTTGATTAGAAAGAGCTAAATGACACCAACAAAAAACTTACACCAAAACCAAGTGCTTTTAACTTTTCTGCTTTCTGAAGGGATCATTTCCTACCATTAAGCCTTACAAACAGTGCTCAATCTGGTTGTCCTATCTTCAAGTGTGGGTATGGAGCATCCTTAATATTCTAAAGGTGGAGATGAGGATTATTCCTGCAACATACTAGAAACTTCTTTTCCTGCTGTTGTTGCAGTAACTCTGTTTCCCCCAAAGGGCCGATGATGCCAAGGAAGTCACTATGCAGTGAAATCAACCTGCAGCTAACACAGATTTTCCAGATTGTAATTCCCAAATTACAATCCATTATATCATTACTTCAGTGAGCATCAGACCCATTGCTCTGCATTACAGGTTGATTGTCCCACCTGTTTAAATTTATATATTGAAGTCTTAACTCCTAATACCTCAGAATGTGAATTCATTTAGAGATGATAGCTTCCCAGAGATTACCAACTTAAAATAAGTTCACTGGGCAGACCCTAATCCAATATGATTAGTATCTTTTCTTATAGACTGGAAATTTCGAGACAGACATGCTGGGAGAACACATGTGAAGAGAGAGACGGAGGTGAAGGTAATGTTTGTGGACACCAAAGATCAACAAAGACTGTCAGCAAATCACAAAAAGCTGATGGAGAGGAACAAAACAGATTCTCTCAGTCCTTAAAAGGACTCACATCTTGGTCTTGCACTTCTAGCCTCCAGAAATGTGAGAGAGTTAATGTGTTGTTTAAGCCACTCAGTTTGTGATGTTTTGCCCTCTCAAACTAAAATACTCTGGGAGGATTATCCTCTAAGATAGCCACATGCTCTAGAGAAGGGAGGAAAGGGAATGAGGAATAAAACTAATATCTTTAAATGCATAGTATATTTCCAGTGCTTCACATTCCATATAATATCACCTTCATCAAATCCCTATGAAGTGCCACCCTCATTCTGCGGATGAAGAAACTGAAGCTTAGAGAATTTAAATAAATTTCCACATGTGGTACAGTTAGCAAACAGCAAAATGATGCTGTCTTCCCAGACCTTAAACATGACCTCTGCTCTTCCCACTTCTTCTCTGAGCCATCTAACCCTTGGAAAGGGTTCTTCCATGTTCTCTAGACATTTTAGAATTTCTGCTTTCTTGCATTGTCCTCCTATAAATTTAACTTCACAATCAACCTATTCCTTACTTTCATACTACCTAGAAACTAAGCCAACTACACAAGAGGAGGCATTGTTTTAGATTTGATGTAGTTTTTTGATTGCACAACTATTTTTCTGTTAGCTCAGTTGTAATCAGAACTTTCTTCTCTGAAAAAAGCAAGATGGAGTGTTAGTTTTCTTCAGCATTTAAGGTGAAGATCATGAAATTATCACAAAATGGTAAAATGGTTACAGCATGAGAAGAGTCAACACCAGTTCCTGAGTGGCTGGAGCAGTACAATGAAACATGAAGAGTTTTACAGTTACAGCTGAGGTGTGTTAGAAATTGCCCACCCGTCATCAACTACCCAGAGCAACACATATGCTAGATTCCTGATCTCAATCATTATATTTGAACTTTTTGAAGGTGTAGAGATGCTGGAGGGAGAATGTTCACTAGCTTTGTTTCTCACATGCACAATAAGAGTTCCTATGAAGACCTGTTCAAAGCCATACCAGTACAAAGTTAAGACATGATAACTCCACCCTACCATTTGCAGTGAATACAAATTCAATTTTATGGCCCACCCCAGTGTTTTCAGGTAGGCAGATACAGAAGAATAAGACAGCTACAAAGACATCTGTGCTCCACTCTTGCGTTACCTTTCTAAACAATGATGCTCCCTTACTGAGCGGCATGGAAAATGAGGTAGGAAGTTAAAATGTTTGATAACTAGGGCCTTAGGATCAAAACTAGGTGGAAATCTCAGCTCTTTTTTATGCAGGGAAAACACTTAACATCACTAAGTTTAATTGTCTCTCTTAAAAAAATATTGCATGAGGAAGACAGGATAAGTTCTTAATTTAAATTCCATAGGTCTGCCAAAAAGATTGCTTTGAATGACGTAGGCTATGTAAAGGGCATAGCATACAGTACGTGCTCAAGAAATGGTAGCTCTTATGATGAGACTAGAGTATATTTTTTGGCATCCTCTCAAGGTGTGGGCCTTATTGGGAAAGTCACCATCTCTGTGGTTGTTTTTTGTTTTTGTTTTGTACCAGGAATCAAACTCAGGACCTTGCACTTGCCAGGCAGGCACTGTGCCGCTGAGCTATATCCCTGGCCCTAGTCACCATCTCTGACCATGGATCCTGCCTATTGTAGCACTGATATCTTCCTTGCTTACTTGAACCATGCTTACAATTAGGTGCTACATTTTGGGAAGAAGGATATCTGGGTGACTTTAGATCTCGGTAATCTCTGTTACGCAGCAGTGCACAGTTATGTATATTGGAGCCTATGCTAGTCAGCTTTCTGTGGCTATGATAAATACCAGAGAGAAATCAACTAAAAAGAATGAAGGTTTCTTTCACCTTGTGGTTTCAGAGGTTTCAATTCATGGTTACATGGCCCCATTACCCTTGGGCTTGTGACAAAGCAGAAACATTATGGCAAGAGAATGTGGCAGAGGAAACTTCTGACTTCCTGACAGCCAGAAAGCAAAGAGAAAGAGGGTAGAGGCTGAAATACTAACTCCTCCTTCAGGAGTAAGCCCCCAGTGACCTAACTTCATTCCAGTATGCTCTACATCCTGAAGCTTACACTACCATCAAGAGTACCTGAGGTCAGTGACCAAGCCTTTAACACACGGCTTGGGGGACACTCACCCAAATGATAACAGAGCCCCTAGCATGAATGATCTAGACTTACCCCACTCTTTACAACATACAACCGGTTGCTGAAATCCGTCCTTTACTCACTCTGCCAACCCAGGCAGAAGTAACTCCTCCCTTCATACCCTTCACTCTCCTAGCAACCCAGAATGGTCAGGAGCACCACCAGACCCCCAGGAAGGCAAACTGAGAAGTACTAGAGCTCCAGAGTGTTGGTTTAGAACTGCAAAGCAAAATGTTGGAAAAGTTGGAAAAAAAGAGCTCATATCTCAGAACTGAGGGACCTGGGGAAGCACTCTCCCTTTGGAGAGACTGAAATTTCCAAACCGATCTATCTCACACACCCCTCCATCCATGAATTGACTTCTTTGAACTCAACCCAAGGGCCCCTGCCTGGATTGCCTATGGCTGTCAGTGACTTTAAGTGGTCTGCTCTGAAGATCCCTTCCCTGGGCATTGCCAAGGGTGTGCCTGTGTCTCCACAGGACTGAAGGAAGGGGATGTTCACCAGATACATAATGAATCGGTGCTACTCAGACACTCTGAAAGAAACAACTAGCTGTTTGCACAAAAATGCTGGCCTATGTGAGGGAGAAATCACCAAAATGCTCCAAGATAACGCCTGGTGTGGTGGCACACACCTGTAATCCCAGCACTCAGGAGGCTGAGGCATGAGGATTGCTGAGAGTTCAAGGTCAGCCTGGGCTACAAAGTGAGTTCAAGTTCAACCTAAATTGCATAGTGAAACCCTGTCTCAAAAAATACCAAAAAAAAAAAATTCCAAGATAAAATAGAGAATCTTCCTTGAATAAGTATATACAAAACATGGACAGAGTAGGCTTGAAGTTCAGATGGACAGCATTCTGTAGGCTTTATAGTAAATTCTTCCTTTCCTGTCCTTGGCCCACTGAACAGGAGACATGTTTCATATGTGTTAAAATTATTTCTAATTTTTTAAGAAATCAATAAACCATCAATGTACTGCAGGAGTTAATGAGATGTATTTGACCCGTTCTTTGAATGCTTGTATACTTCAAGGGGATTAAGGCACATCTCTGGTTAGGTCTTAAATTAATTCATTAATACCCTGGTTCAAAAAGAGTTACTTGATGCCAAAAACAATCTCTTTGGACTCTAAACTGCTTTGGAAGATAGACCTGACAATGTAGAATTTCAAGTTTTAGATTGTACGCTCTAAATCTACTCTGCCTTTGCTGTGAACAGAAAATGTACCACTTTGAAATATAAATCTATGCAAGCAGACTGTTTTTGATCCACACGGCCAAATTTATGACTCCTTAGGTTAAGTGTTAGTGAAGCTATAACAAACGGGAAGATATGTGAAGCAAATAATCATTTGATTTATAAGGGAAAATTGTAATGAGGCCCATTTGCACGGTATTTCAGAAAGCTGTTCTTTTTGTTGTGATGGTTATTCACAAGCCCTGGTCCTTCTGTCCTCATACTGTGAGAAGAATCTTCAGAACCACACATGTGGGATCAATGTAATGAATCCTCTGAGATTAACTTTCAAACTATGCATGGTAAAATCTAAATCAAAACAACTTCAGAAGTTCCATGACACCTCTGTATGACACTCAGCCCTTCATCACTTATATTGATGCACTGTGTTAGAAATTTCATCTAATCAACTGACTATTTAAAGAGTAAAGAATTTAATAGGAATAACAATGTGGTGGCAATTTAGTCTCCCCCTGCCTTTCATAAAAACACTGCCTTCCATTTGGTCCTCACTCAGTTCAAGACATTTCACTAATTTGTGAGTCATTAAAAAGATATTTTTATACCCAGCCTGTAATATTATACTCTTTAGTGATTATGATAACTCCCAGCAGAATTCTAGACTTGAAAATGAATGCTAGGAAGCTGAACTGTAATTATGATACTTTAAATAATTCCACAAAAATAGACATAGTTAAACAATTTATGGTCTTTGATCTTGTCCCAAATCTACTGAAATCACTCAAGCTAAATATTTTCAAACAGAAAGGTGATAGCTACTTTCTCCTGTACCCTACATTACCCCAATCTGGAGATACAGAAATAAAGTTTCCAGATGTTTGTCTTATTGAAAGATCAGACCCCAGAAAACACATTTCTGATGGACTTGAGTGACCACCAGAATAAAACACTTTGTGTGGCATTGACTCTACTAACCTGATTTGCACATCTCTAAAAGTAGAACTAAGAGAGGAGGTGAGAGAATAAATAAATTTTTATTAATTTTATCTGACTTTTTGCAAAACCAGATCAATAGCTAACAAACCTCAGCAGGCATCAGCATTACCAGCAGTGCAAGTGGCCTGGCCCCCACCCTGGAGTATCTGATTCAGGAGATCTGGGGTGGCCAGAGAATTCACCCTGCTGAGAAGTTCTGTGGTGATGCTGAGGCTCCTGACCTAGTGGCTGCATTTAGAGAACCCAACAGCTAAACCTATAGCTTCTGTTTTCACACACATAGTTGTACCTTGACCTGAAAGATTTTGAGCACTTAGAGCCAATCAGAGCTGTGGTAGGAAGTAAGTGTGATGTCTCCCCAAGGGTAAAGCCTGAGGTCATTTAAAGAAAGCAACCCCCTTAGAGGAGTTCTCAATCCACACAGCCAAGGGAAAGACAGTTTTCTTACCTAAGAGCAAATTAACCTAGGAACTCATCAGTAGATGCATCTGGAAACGAAAGACACCAAGTTGTTTAAAGTCACCAAATTCACAGGGGGAAATATCTCTGCTCATTTGAAGAGAGAGGGGACAACGAGAAACAGTTCAAAATAATTCAGGTTCTTTCCGTGACCATCATTTTTATCCTTAAGTCTTCAATGATCATACATTTCAGCCGTTTAACGGTTAACAAATAAGATACAGAAATGGGATTTCCAAATTATTTTGGGCTGTCTTCATTTGCAAACATAGCCAGATCTTGCTTACTAATTCCTATGCGAGCATGGAAATTGTTTGCTTGGTTTGTTTTCTTTTTAAAAAAATTTAGACATGGAGATGAGTGCCAATGAGATTATCAGAATATTTAGCTTTAGAAACAGAGGAAGCTCAAACCAGATGGAATTTGGCAGGCCTCTCCCGACTTTTTCTGCAAAGTAGACAACAAAGAATCTCAGGAAAGGATTGGGTGGTGATACCACCATTCCCTGATAATCCTCCCTCAGTAATTATCCCCAGTTTTGCCTCAGGGACTTAGAGAACTTGGGCTAAAGCAGGTGGGTTGTTTTGCAATCATTTTCCAGATAACTGCAGCTGAGAATATCTGCACAGAATACATCAAAACAGAACAAAAAACTGATTAGAACAAACAAATGGTGAATGCTGTTTAAAGGACTTTGAAGAATATTTTTACAAGTGTTAACTTACAAGAGATTGGCACTGGCCTATAAGGCAGCCTCCGATTAGAGGTGGAGGGAAAAAATGTAACTGAATTATTTTGAGCTTGTTTTTATTATGAAGTAAATGTATTTTGGTACACTATTTCCAAATTAAATAAACCTATGGGGAGATATCTGAGGGTTGTGAAGCTGGGCTGGCAACAGGAATAATATCAAGTATCTCCTGAGCCCACTCCACGAGCTTCACAACCACCCCAGGAGGAAGCCCTGACCTGAACACTGATAACAGTTCAAGGTCATGTGCTAAGTAGCAGAGCTGACCACCTGCATCCGTGTGACTCCAAAGGCCCTGGCAGGCAGCAAGTGGTTCAGAATTTGTAAAATAAAACAATCTGTTTTCCATAAAAAGAATTGTTGCTAGAGGAAAGTGAAAGATGTATATAGGATGTGCCTCTTTGTCCTAAAGCTATGTACACAGATGGGAGCTATAACGGAAGAACCCGCACCTCCGCGGAGAGAGGGGGCAGCAGCAATCAGGTACAGGGAGCCACATCTACATACACAGACTTTAGCCCCCAGTGCTGGCCCACATCCATTTGCGGTCACTGAAGCAGTCATTGTCTATAATTCTTCCTTGTGTCACCCAATTCTCTGGAGGAACCAAAATCTCAGCAAACTGTCTACTATCCATTTCGTCTTCCTCCTCATCCTACCATCTTTCCCAGATCTTGATAACCCAAAATGAGAAAACACTCGATTATCAAAACTCTAAACAAAATAAACAGTATCTTACACACAAAAAAAATAAATAAATAAATAAATAAAAATAAACTCAACACTCTCAGCTTAGGACTTTGCATCATTTTTCAAAAGACTGAAAATGAACTTAGCAGAAGACAAATATGGTGTTGCTAAAATCTCCACATTTCCTTCCAAAGCTGCTCTTCTCCACCCACGTAATTCCCATCTCCACATAGGGTGCTCTTGGCTTCTTGAGCCACACACAGGAGTCACCTGTGTCTCCTCCTCGGTCACTCTTCCTCCGCCCACCAGCCACTCCTCAGATCTCCCTCCAGGTTCCTGCTCCTCCCTCCCCCCCCCCACTCATCCCTGCCATGACTTTCCTGGTCTATGTGGACTACTGTCACCTGCCTTAGATGAGCCACCTCCTGCCTGGTCTTTGCATGCAGCAACTAGAGGCATTGTTTTCCATTCATCTTTCTAAAAAGTCTTTATCTTTTTAATCATATATAAACATAAATATGCTGAAAACGGCCCCCAAAAGATATGCCTGCCTTAACCCCTTGGAGTGTAAATGTGGTCTTCTTTGATTTAATTTTGCAGATGTGATTAAGGATCCTATATTAGGGAGATAATACTGGATAATCCGGTGGGTCTAAAACACTATCACTAGGGTCCTTATAAAAGGGGCAGAGGAGCATTGCACACACATGGGAAGAAGAGGTAATGTGACTACAGCGGTGGAGATCCTAGTGATACTAACACAAGGCAGGGGACACTTGCAGCCACACAGAGCTAGAGGAGGCGATAGATCAATTCTCCTTAGACAGAGACTGCCAAAACCTTGATTTCTATCCTGTGAAACTGACTTCCGGTTCCCAGCCTGTGAGAGAATAAGCCAATGAGAGAAGGTTATTTGCTACAGCAGCCATATGAATCTAACACATGCATTGCCAACTTAAAATTTTAAAATTGTGGATGAGATCCCAATATGACTTGATCATCCATCCTCCCACCTCATTCTATTGCCCTCCTCTGGAAAACCTAACGTCATAGGTTTCTATCAACCCAGCCCTTTTCCTATGCAGGTGTATGCATAGTGTACTCAGGAAAGATGCTAGTGTAGGTTACGTTTAGGTTTTAATGAACCCACTTTACTCCCCCAAAATGTATGGTTCACTTCTATCTGGTTATGAACTTTACATATTAGACTAAAATTATATATGTTCCTCATGTAACTTACATCTTTTCACCCCACATTGTTTTTGATATACATCTATATTGCTACAAGAACTTATTTCCGATTAATTTGTTTTCTCTGCTACAATGGATCTCATTCTGTGAATACACATAATTTGTTTATACATTTGCACATAAATTGGGTCAGAGTAAATTCTGAACAATATCACCTGTCCAGAGCCTCCCACTGCTTTCTCTTGCAGCCTATTCCCCACAGCCTACCCAATCTCCCTCCTATCCTACTTCATCCCACGCTCTCTCAAAGGGCTTTTGTTGGCTTTCTTTGGTTCCTTAAATCTATCACTCTCGCTGCCACCTTCGGTACTCCTCCCCGGACCACTCCATCCCCAGATATTTCCACCTCTAGCTCTCTATTCAACTGTTCTTAAAGTTTTTTCTTAAAAAACTCAAATCTCACCCCTGCAGCCTTCCCTCCACCCAGTCCAAATTAGCCCCATCCTATCATGCCCTCCCACAGGTTTTGTTTTCTTTTCTTCCATGCACCTCTCCCTATCAGTACTGGTGTGTATGTTTGCTTGTTGATATATCGTCTGTCCGCTTAAACCACACGAACCCGTTTTATCCTCTACTCCATACCAGCACCTAGAACAGCAGCTGGCATGAAGTGAATGGGTAGCATATATTTGTTGGCTGGTAGAATGAGTGAATCGATGGGTGAATGAATGGTGAATGAAGCTGTAAAGAAATTAAAATCTTGAGAGTAGATTACAGTTAACCAAACTTCAATTGCTCATTCATTCCTAGCACAGATTTTATCAAGTGCTTATTGTAATAAAGTCCTTGAGTTAGTACAGGTGATAAGAAGACATAGTTTACTCAATACAATGACTTCTTGTTCAACAGATTTGGTTAGTGAGGGCTGTCCCGTGGAATGTAGGAAACTGCAGTGGCATTTATTGAAACAGGGTTTAACTTTACCTCTCACTGCATGCTTTTTCAAGCAGGGTGTGTGTGTGCTCCCGGTGGAGACTAAGTCCCTGGACCCTTAACAGTAGTCAGGGGAACAGGTCACTGCAGTAGTCAGGCCTCTTCTGAGCAAGGAGGAAAAGATTTAACCAAGCCTGCCCTGATTGGGGCAGGATTCCCACAGGTGGAAAGGCTTTCCCCTAACTTCCAAGAGAAGATGGCCCGTAGCTTCCAAAGATCCACCGGGGCTCAGAAATCAAATACAAAATTGTTTGCTTTACCATTCACTTCCAAAACTTTCAGAGCCTCGTATTTCACTCCACGAATGTGATTTCAAAATTTATCTAGCTTCACTGCAGACCTGAAGCATTGATAATTCTTTCTAGGCAATCCATTTTCTAAATTTTAATTATGTCTTCCTTCAGTATAGCCAGAAAATACACACTTAAGCCTGTGCCAGGGAAAATTATGGCCAGCGATTTTACGTGTCTCAAATTCCCTTCTCAACAGTGATTTTCCTCTTACTTAAAAAAAAAATGTTCTCAACTACTAGGTTTCATCTTTTTTTAACATTAACTTCAAACCCCAAAGCTAAATTGGTATGACAAAGGGAAGCAAAGAGGAAGAGGTGGTTATAAAGTGCATTAACTCTGGGGGTACTAAAGGAAAGGATGACTCAGGATTTGGCACAGATAGCAAAACCTCTCATATCGACCCATAAGCACAAAAGTTTAACCCTAATAGCCACCTAGAATTTCTGGATGCACTAGGTAGGTGAATAGCCTTGTAGCATAGGATTTGTGTCACAGAGAAAGTAACCCATGTTCCATCTTTTTCATCCCAATTTAAGTCATGCAGAATGGAAAGTGAGTAACTGGTAGCAAAGTCACATTTCCCTGACAAGTCACCCTGTGTCTAAGGGTTGTGTTAATGCCCTTGAGGACCAGACTTTAATGAGTAAAGGTAACCCCAGCAAATTATGCTGATTTTGAGACCCACTGTCTCTCCAGAGGGAAGGTCTCCAAAACCATCCCTGGGTTGCTGGGTTGTCAGAATTTCCAAGAGAAGTCAAACATGAAGAAGCTTCCTTAAAAGAAATTTCTAGTTCTAAATGTTGGGAATACATTTTAATATCCTTTAGAGTTTTCTGTGTAGAATTTCTGTGGGCTGAATTTGTCTTGTGAGCTGCCAGTTGCCACCCTACTGTGTGACTTGGTCTTCCACACCCATATGTTCCTTTTCTTTTTTTCCCTTTCTTCTTTTTCTTTATTATAGTTTACTAGTGTATGTTAATACTAAATAGTGGTGGTCTTGGGGAGAAGCTGGTGTATACATCTGACACATCTTACTCAATTTAAATTCCATTATCCCCTCGGCTTTTCCTCCCACTTCCCACTGATCCCCTTTCTCATCTCTAGAAGTCTATCTCCTGGCTTCCTATCCTCTCTCATTCATTCATCCATTCTTTCATTCATTCATTTACCTATTTATTGTTGGGTTTCTCATATAAGAAAAAACATGTGATATTTAACTTTCTGAGTCTGGATAATTTCACCTAATGTGATTGCCTCTAGTTCCATCCATTTTCCTGATTTCATTCTTCTGTGTGGCTGAGTAATATTCCATTGTATGTATATACCAATATTTTCTTTATTCATCAGTCTGTTTTTGGCCCACCTTTTCTTGTAATAAACAGTTTGAAGTATCTTCCATGCCATTATAAAATAAAATTGACAACACAACTACATATAAACCTAATTCAAAAATTTAAAACTAATGCCCTAGCTTCAATATGAAGGAAAAATTTTAAAAGATATGTGTATTTAAAATGTATGTATTTCAGGGTACAAATGCAGGGTATCAACCACTTCAGGAGATGTGATAAATTTACCTGACACCTGTTTAGAACAAACCACTAAGATCCAACAGCTACAACACGCAGTGATACAGATATGCTGGCTAATGACTCAAATATGATCATGCATAAGTGTATCTTCTCCAGAAATCTCCAGTAGGACATTTGCAAGCCATGAAAGATGCATAGTGGCATGTAGGGCAGGACTGACCCAAATGACTGTCCTCACCCTGCAGTCTGCTTCTGCCCTCTGATCATTATAACAACAAAATGTGCTCCTGCAAAGCTACAAATGTCCCTGGGAGGTGATGCCAATTGTTTTAAGAACCACTGACATAGCCTGGTCAAACAAGAGATGAATAAATTTTAATTTTCCACTGACTGTATGACCTGGCATGCTATGCTTGACCCCTTTGAGTGTTCTAGTGTTCAAAAGAAGGAAATGATGGTACCTATTTCATAGATATTTTTGTAAAATTTAATGCACTGACAATTGCAAATGCTTGGATAATCAAGCTGCAAACAAATGCTACCTTTTTATATCATGATATTGGGTTGGGATCAGGTAGTAGTCCCTGATTCATCATCATCCCTCAGTCTAAAATTGTTGTTAATTCTGTGTCTCCTTTTCCAGAGTTTGTGAAGGAAGTGAGGCCCACTAGACATGTCCTGTAGAGATGCAAATCCTCGTTCATGACTCTGGACAAAGGTTTCCATCATTTTGCTGATTCTTTCTTTTAAATGATAATCATTTAGAAGAAATCCACAAAGATACCACTATCTCATATTTTCAAGCTGTTTTATTCGAGCATTTTTAGATTTTACCACATAAGAATAAATGAGAACCCGACCACATCACATGTGATAAATCAGTTCTGTCTACATGGCTCATGCTTTCTTCAGGGAAGAGTCCAAGTGTGATCCCTAACATTGGACCAGGGGAGCTCTTAAAAACATATGGCATCCACGTACTTACTGGTGGGTGCTATTTGTCTCTATCTATGTCCCCTTATACACACACATACACACGCACACCCAGGGCTTCAGGCTTCTATCTCCTGTACTCCCAAGACAACTGTGCACTGCTTAGGGTTCCTGTGAGCACACCTGGCCTGAATGTCTGCTCCTATAGTCAGCTCCACGTTAGTCTCCCACAGCCCTGAGTCCAACACTGTCTCCCTTCCCGTGCTTTGTATCAACTTTGTAGGGAGCTCAGCATTGTTCTCAATTTGCTGTAAAACTAGCACAGAAAACACAACCATGCTCAGAAGAATTTGTATGTATTGCAGGTCTTACCCAAGACTGAAGTGAAGAACTATTTCCATCACAGCTTGAAAATAATGTTCATGTAAGTGTTAGACCCCTATTTTATTAGTGTTTGTTTAACCACTTTGCCACATTGCCTGACCCTCCGCCAAGTCTTCGCAAAACTCCTTGCATTTTCCTTTGCAGAATGACCCCACTCTCCATAGCCCCTGCCCCTCAGCAGGACTGTGGCCCCCACCCAGGCTCTCCTGTGCCCTCTGCAACCTCTGCTCTAGAGCTCACCCTTTCCGGGCCCATCTGGCTCAGTGACAGGACCAACAGGGTGTCAGTATTTCTAGCCCTGCTGATAATTTATACCACCCCTCTCAAAAGATGGGGAAGGTTGCAGCTAGCGTTGGTTTTAAATAATAATTTTTCTGTCCATGTTAGAGGATGTTTGTCACTGGAGCATAATGGTTTGAACTCAGAAGACGAGAAACTTCTCAAATTCTTACTTTATTGTGAGTCACTTATTTAAAAACAACTGTGGGCCAGACATTTGCTAAGTCCTTATAACAAATCATTACTACAGGTTTTAGATATTAATTTCGTGCTGAATTTGTGGACAGAACTTGTCAGCCTGACCCTGCTGCCACATGAAGAAGAGGGCTAGAGCTGAGCAGGGCACTGACACCCTGCACCTTGGGTTCTCATTTGTTAAAGAGCAAGAAGGAACCAGATGAGCGCAGTCAATCTGGACTTAGAAATCACTGTGTAGTAAAGAGCATCGCGTAGTAAAAAACGGGGAGAGGCGCCGTGTGTGTCCAACAATGACCAGCAAAAATAAAACCATTTATTTCATGACACAGTACATTAAAGGTGTTTTATAGCTCTATATTTATATTTTCCACATTCCTGTTATTTCTTAGGAAAGACATAAATCTATCAAAGTAAAAGCACAAAAGTAGGATGAAATGCAGCAAACACAAATATTAACATTTTCAGCAAAGTCAAATGAAACATTTTCTCACAAAAACTTAGGCACAATGCCATACGTTGGCTTAGTTACTACTGACTTTATATAATTTTCTCATATTATTGAGCCAGAAAAATCTAAAACAACAAAATGTTCTTCGAGCCAAACCTAAGCCTAGTCAGTAGTTCCCTCAGTTCAACTTAAGGATTTGAGGGTTAAAAACAAATAAAAACAAGCAAACAAAATCATCTCTCTGATGTTGAAATAATTTTCTTCTGTAAATTAAAATAAACATCTGTATTTTATGTACACTGTAATCCAGTGATTACCAAGCCCAAAGAGAGAAGAATTTCTCTGGTCCACAAAAGGTTGATTAATCATAGTTCAAAATGGTTTTCTTCTCACTCCACCACAAGGAAAAAAGAAATTGCAATCTTAAACATATCTAAAATATAAGATCTATTGATATGCAAAATTTAAAACTTAAAAAGAAATAGACATGATTTAAAGAATGAGGTAGGAGATAGCAAGAACTCTCCTCAGGCCTGTGTTCATTTTTAGTAGCACAAGAGATACTTTATATTTTCTTGGCCATGTTTAAGCCATTCAAGCACTACTGCTATCATGTTTTTGTCACTTCATAACCTTTATTTCACAGTTTCAACTTTTAAAAGGGCTTTATTCATCACCCCAACTCAAAAGTGAATAGGCACATTTTAAGTATGCTGCCACCAAGTGGCAGTCCTGCTGTAATCCCTTGACCCAAATTTCAAAATCTTTGGTTTCACCTGCCATTCTGAAATAGATCTTTACTAAAATCTTTCTCTTTGTAGATTTATTAGGCTTCATTAACCAATTAATTTTCCACCACTGACACCACAAAAACATCGATACTTGTAGTCCCCTAGTAATACATTTTTTTTGTCCACTAGTACAAATTCTTTCAGAATGAAAATTCTAAGTAGAAAAAGAATTGCCTGTCATATGTGAGACACGAATAGGCACATTTAAATGGATAATCTCAAAGAGTATATTTTAGATCAACCTTTAAAGAAGTGAACATTTACAGTACAATGAAGTACCTTCTCCTCTGACCCTCCGCTTTTCTTTAAATAGTCTTATCTGAATTGCTAAGCTTGGCATCAGAATCCCTTCTTAACAATTTGCCCAAAAATTCTGAGTTCTCTCAGACTCAAGGACTCCTGTGGGCTTTGGTGATAAGCATATATTCTCTTTCCGTCTCACTAATAGTTACCACGGTGCTTCATCCGGGCTGCAAGAGTGAGCTCATGGTCCATATTCCCTCTTGCTCGCTCTTCATGAGACAGCAGAGAGTATCCAAGCTTCTCTTCCACCTCTCTAAGCTACAAGTGGCTAAGTTTCTACTTTATTCATCTTTGAGCCAACTTTCCTAATCCTAAATCATCGACTTCCAATTAGAGCATCTGGCAGAACTTGTGGAGACTAATTTCTACAGAGAATTTCATTAGTTATCTCAACCCCTAAACTACCTTAGCAAAATACCCAAGTCTCTCACCTATGTACACTGTTTCACCAATACTTTAAAAAAAAATTTAAAGCTTTAAAAACTATCTTCTGGAGGAATGTGTATCCCTTACACGGAAATATCTCCTACAAAATAGATATGAACTTTATCGATTTCTATTGTTTCATGATAGGGGATTTTTCGTATTGCTTTCAGGTATATTTTATAATCCACACAAACTAAACAGCTATACACACAACTGCTATAAAAAAGGAAGCATGGGAATATTTAAAAAGCACACTTGATAAATAGAAGAAAAGGTTTTCTCTTCTGATTCAGAGTATCTGAACCTCTCTTTTCCTCTTCGCAGTCTCTGCCGCTCCTCTCTCCTTTCTTCTCCTTCTAACTTCTCCCCTGTCTGTCCAGCCCTTTCTCAGTCCTGGGCTTTGCCTGCCCTTCCGCTGCTCAGGTGCTCTGCCAACCTCCTTCCACTTTACTCCCAGAGACAAGGCTGCTTACCTTCCGCACCTATGCCAGCTTTCCATTACTGTAACAAGATGCCTGAGAAAATCAGCTTAAGGGTGGAAAGGGTTATTTTCAGTCATGCTTTCAAAAGAGTCACTCCAAGGCCACTCGGCCCTGTGATGAGGCAGCACACTGTGACACAAGCACCTGGCAGAGCAAGGCCCTCAGTCATGGCGACCAGGAAGAAAAACAGGAAAAGGAAGGGGCCAGGGTCCCAGTAGCCCACTCAGAGGCAATCTTCCTATGCCATAACTTCCTTCCACCAGGCCCCACCCATAAATTTTCCAGCAGCTTCCTATAGCGTCACCAGCTGGCAACCGTGCCCTTGGCACATGGCGCTTTGAGATCGAAGATCCGAACCACAGCCGTATCCTAACAGCTTCCTCCTGCTCGGACAGTTCTAGCCGGTCTTGTTAACCACTCTGCTCATGTGAAAAACTGCAACTAAGACACAAAGGTGTCTTTTGAACACAGAAGAAAAGGTTTGGTTCACCCCCAAATGTTTAAATTCCTCATATATTTTCTCTCCCTCCTTCACGTCATTGCCTTTGCCATGGATCTGGAAGCCAGGATGATTGCCTCTGCCACAAACTCAAACCCTCTGGAGTTTTGTTTTGTTTTGTTTTCTGGAAAGTTAGAGGATTGGGCTGATCAACCTGTAAGACGTCCTCCAGTTTAAGACTAATGGAGGTTTTCCTTAAAATATAAATTCAAATAATGTCTGATTAAGAATAATAATATTTAATAGGTTACCCTTTTTGGACCACCTGCAACATACCAGAAACTACATATGCTATATAATCACAGAAACACTTAGCAGCTATTGTGCGCCAGCCACATGCAGAACATTTTACATACATTATCTCATTTGCCCCCTCGACAGCATTATTAGGCATATAGTTTTGCAAATGAGGAAAGTGAAGCGCAGAAAGATTGAATAATTTGCTCAAGGTCATACAGCTAGTAAGAGGTAGAAACAGGATATGAGGCCAGTGGGTTGTCCCCATCATCCAGACCCTACTGACTTCCCTCTACTCGGAATAGCCCTGCCAATCCGGCATCACGATCACAGGCACATGGGTGAATGAACATTCTCTCTCTGAATCAAATCGTTAAACGGGGATATGCACAGATTTTCACTGTGACTGGTTTTCATAGAGTGTGTGTCCATATATAAATTTGCATGCAAATAGAAATGTTAAGTAAAGGGAAATGGAATTGCTTTAAGCAAATATTATATCAGTGGAATGATTTATACAAAGAATTTAGAAGTAATATAAGAACAGGTTAATGTTGTGCCATTAAATGTAAAAATGGCCCTTACACTATTACTAAAACTTTTTTCTAGAAATTCTTTTTCCCTATCTTCTTGCTCTTTATTCATATTTTACTCTACCTTATAAAATATATTATTCTGTGTTCTGTGGCTTGTTTTTCCAAATTTGAAGTGGGTTTTTGTTTTTGTTTTTTGTTTGGCTTGGTTTTTATGTGGTACTGTGGATTTTTTGTTTGTTTGTTTGTTTTTCTTCTGGTACCAGGAATCGAACTCACGACCTTGCACTTGCCAGGCTGGCGCTTTGCCATCGAGCTAAATCCCCAGCTCCTGGTACTGTGGACTGAAACCAGGGTATTTGCAATGAGCTATATCCCTAGCCTATTTTTATTTTTCATTTTGAGACAGGGTCTTGCTAAGTAATTAAGTTGACCAATCAGAACTTGAACTCGCAATTCTTCTGCTTTTGCCTCCCAGAGTAGTAGAGATTACAGGTGTGTGCTACCACACCCAGCTGCCAAGAGTGAAAGTTTTTAAAGCCTTTAGCTTGTTATTTGTTTTTTTCTGATGGCTCTTGCTAATTGAGTCTTACTTCTTTGCACAGACATGAGTATTTTTAGCATTTTGTTTTGTCTTACTTTTTTTTTTTACTGTAAGGAAAATTTACTTGTGGAAAATCCTGGAACCCTAGAAGGAAGATGAATTTCACAAATAATGATTTATGTTTGCTTTGTTGGTGAATGGAGACATTACCAATACTGGAAAACTTAAAAGTTTTATCAGCGTGAGTTTTCAGGCCACTAGGGTGATATTGACTTGATCTGCAAAGCTTCATGACAGATGGCTTATGTTTAACAATTTTCAAGGGAGATTTTTCTTGCATTATCACAGTACCAACGCTTGAGACAGTGTGCCTTGAGGTCCCCTGATGGGCACAAGGGTTGTTAGTTTTACTTTTAGAGCACTGTTGCATAAGGGTGTGACTTCACAGAGCCCAGCTTCCTGAAGTCACTTCTAACTGACTCCCTCCTTTACCCACTTCTAGGCACAGCTACTTTTTACTTTCTTGAAAGCTCATGAGTGAGCCATAAAAAGATAGCTTAAATTTTGACTACATATCTTTGTTTTCAGTGGAGAGTCTGTTCAGGTACCTTATCCATTATTTTTCCCTGGACAAGTTAGTCTGCATCATTTATGAAACAATTAATGTATGCATATAGGATGGACTCAATATTTACAATAATATGATATTCATAGTTTGTTATTAAGAGTGAATGGGATTAGCTAGACAATCGATTTGAATTTTGGGTGCTACATAAATGTTAGCCATGCATTTGCTCATTTCTTAACTCATTCAAAAATAATTGCCTATTAAGTGCCTACTGTATGCCCAACACCATTCTAGGTGCAAAAGCTATAGTAATGATAGAGAAAAGTTAAGAGGTAAAGATAGAGTGAAGAACAAGACTGATAAGAAGTGACGGTGCATCCATCTCAGTTTCTGAGCCCTATCTACATGGGAAAGCCAGGCTACACCTTCCAATTCAACATCACTGGTCTCCCCTGGCCAAACGGAACTTGAGTAAACAGCCTGAGTCCATCTTCAATGTCTAGGATGCTTTCTGAATTAACAAGTGTACATGAAGCCAGAGTCAAAGGAAACTCTCTGAAGGCTGAACAAATGAGGGCAGGAGGCAGGAGATTGTTCTTTTTCATAATTCTTTGGAACAACATAACTTCCTATCATGTGTGTACAGTATGTTGCTTTTATGGAAAATAAGGAGCAAAATTCTAGGTGCATACTATTAGCTAATAAAATCTAGTGAATAAGAAGAACATGCATAGGCAGGAGGAGTCTGGACCTTGGTGAATCCTTCCCAGGGACTTTCTAGAGCTGGGCATAAACTCTGAAAGCCTCCTATATTTGTGAGTGAGTGAGTGCATGAGTAGGTGAGTAGGTGAACCACTAGATGGATGAATGAGGTGAAGTCATGTTAAGAAAGGCAGTATAGGTAGTGGTTAAACCTGGAGCACATGTAGTCCACAGATTGCATGGAAATTACACAGTGTCCTTCTAGAAGCACATGTTCCCTTGCCAGAGAGGAGGCTTTGGCTGAACTGAGCACCGACTGAACTTCATCGTCTCCTAGCCCTCTTGCGTGGGCTCCTTTATACATGAAAAGTCACTCAACTATACGGAGTTACTCTCAGTTAAGGTCACAGATGTGGAACTAGATGCGTGGTTCAAATCTGGGCTCCTCCTGCTACCAACACTATGAACTTGAACAAGTTTCCTCTAGTTTCCTTACAAGTAAGGTAGAGATAAAGCACCTTTTCAAAACAAAATATGTTGTGACAGTCTAACTAAGGAAATATATAATCTAGTTCTGAACACTGCTTGCAAATAGTAACCAGTGAATCAAGGTTTGCTGTCTTCCTTGTCCTTGCTTCATTCACTTTTGGCACATTTGAAAAAATATATTTCAGTTTGCACAATGACTTAACTACAGTATATGCATGGGTTTCATCTTCCATGGGGTAGAGAATTAAATGATGGTGTCTGAAAGCCCTTTCTCAGTGACACCTCTGCCATATGTTGACTCAAAACTACCATAAGTGACTTGGAATTGCTCACTTCCCTTTCAGTATAAAGTTTCTTGGCTCCAAACTAAAGTAGTAGCATTGCATAGCCTTGCTCTGAAGTTTAAATGAGATAGTGCACCCAACAGTATTTTCTTTTCATGTTAAAGTACTATCCAACTAGAAGATATTGAAGTAACTGGAAAGCATAAAGCAAAAGCTAGTCCTACTCTTCTCCTGTGTCTGTAAACATGAAGGCATTCACTAGGAACTTCTGAATTAATATGTAAACACATTGGTCAATGAATGAGTTTAGTAGTGCTTTTCAAAAAGAGATGGGATCAGCTACATTAATATCATCTGGGAAACTTGTGTAAAACTTCCTTGGGGATGGGCTAGATCAGCATATCTTGACATCTACTGCACACTGCACTGATTGAGGAGCTCTCAAAAATACTGCTGCCTGTATCCCACCCCTAGACTTGGAGTGGGGTTTGTCTGGGGTGTGGTCCATGTTCTGGTTTAAAGCCCCCTTGGCTGATTCTACCGTGCAGTGTGGGTTGAGAATCACTGTTCTGATTCAAGGAGTGCCAAGGCAGATCCAAATATTTGGAAACCCACAAGTCATCTGCAATGCCCTGTTCCTTGCCACTTCCCTCCATGAAGGCTGCAAGAGAAATGACTCCTTTTCTAAACCTTTACTACAGTTGGACAGCCAGATCTGGACTAAGGGTCAGAAACCTGGTGGATAGAAAGGGAAGGGTGCCTTAATGCTTTTACTGCTCTGGAGAAAAAAAGAGACAAATAGGCCTTACATAACTTCTGCTGCTTGACCCCCCGTCCCACCTTGAACACCAAAGTGTAGCTAGGCTTACTGTGCACTACCAGAGAAAGGCCAACCCAGTGGAGCTCGGAGGCATCAGCCTTGACTTTGTAGTCTCTGAACTGACTTCAGCAATCACCCGCCTCTGACCTCCTTGTTAACGTGAGAAAATCAAACCATGATTTGTTTAAGCTGCTGAAATCCAACTGTTACATGCAGCTGCACACAATCCTGACAGGAGACGATCCTGTCTATTTTCTTTTACTTCATCTCCAGAAACAAGGCCAGTATACTAAACACATTTATGTAAAAGGGACTCCAAGTTATTTACAGAGTGATGAGTTTTCTGAGAAGAAATATGAAGAATAGCTTACTTAAAGGTGTGGCCTCTTACAATTAAAAATACTAGGAGACTGTCCTACCCACAGAAACACCCATGATATAAGAGGGAGAAGGGGTTTTTACTGAGTGTTCCCCAGCACAGCTTTCTTCCCTAATCGTTCCTTTGCAGAAATGAACAATCTAAAGGACAGGTGTGAGGGAAAAATATATCTCCTCCACTCCCAGTCTACCATCCTCTCCCAACTTTTGGCAACTGCTTGAGGAGCACCAGTAAGTTTACCCCTGGCTGACACTGGTGGTTCTTTCTGGGTTGTCTGGCAAAGAACTAACTTTATTCCAGTAGCTTCCCCAAATGTTTCATCTTCCAACTATGTCTCCAGGTGTGTCATTCTCTGAGCAGCTGGCCTGGGCAGTAAGATGTCTGTTCTGTCTAGGAGGGCGCCCTTCATGACTGCAAAAGCCCCATGTTCATTCTCCTGGTCAGGGAAGGAACCAAAAAGTCCAACTCCCAAAATTCCTATAAAAAGGGAGAGAAACAGGAGAGCAGAGTTCTTCTCCTGGAGCATAACCCTCAGAGAACCCAGCTGCTCCAGCTCCTTAAACCTATGTGTCCGTAGCATGGTAGATGAAACAATGGTCCTCCTGTTGGTCCTCTGCCCATGCATTCCAGCCTGCACCTTACAGCAATAGTAGTTCTTTCTTGGGCCCTTGATTCCACACTAAAGCAGAAGGTTCTCCACACTGATTTGAGTTATATAAGTTTCTTTCTCATTCTTATTAAGTTTATTGGTACAAATTAGATATACATAGTGATCACATTCACCATATGGAAAGTGTACTTGTACATGATATATCCTGATGCCTCTTTTTTTTCTCCAGTGCCTTCCTCCCCCTCCTTCTCTTTCCTACTCCTTTATTTGGAGTCTCTATCAGAGGTGAGTCACTTAAGCTTCATAGAAAAATAATACATTATCTGCATTGTCCTCTGCTCAAAAAAGTTTAAAAGCACTCTTATGCCCACAAAGTTCAAAATCTCAGAACTGGCATGGAAGTTCCGCCCTATTCTAAACCCTAAGGACCCCTCCCATCATCATCCCCTCTGTGCAAAGTGAAGCCTTGGCAGGAAGTACTGTTGTACTTCCTGCTTCTCAAACACAATTTCACAATTTGAAAATCCCAGCAAGCTTCCTAGAATCGAGATCAAGGGACGTATTTGAAGAGAACTGCTTTACAGTTGTAATCCCCGGGGTGGATATTTCACATAGTTTCCCAGAATGTGCTTCAGAAAAACATAATCCTTGAGCTCTGGGATAGGACTTGGGATTTGCCTTTTCACCAGTGTAAAGCGTGGTTTTGAATGGTCCAACAGGTTTGAGAAATAATGATAAATGGGAATGAGGGAGAATTCTGCTCTTGCGTTTTGATTCTGGTCAAAATGTTCCTGTCCTCAAAACCTAACTTGAACTTTTCACCTCCCAGGCTTCACATGAGGCCAGCCTTTGGGGCTCTCACTTTGTCCTCTGCACTTTCACCTGGAACTAGGTAGGCTACCCTAGGGCCCGTGTAATACTTAAGCTTTCATGTGGTTGCATCCTTATCTTATTAATCCACAGGCTGTAAAAGAAGGTGTGAGTCAGAAATGCCCGAGGAAGTACTTTCAAAGTGCAAATATTAAGGTCCCATTGCTCCTATAGATGTCATCCAGCAGATACAGCGTGAGGCTGAGGCAACTGTATTTTGAAAACAACTCTCCAGGTCTCCAGATGATTCTCACTACCCTCTTACCCCTACCTCATGCCGCAATTCTTTAGGAATTCCTATATCAGTCATACTGAGTTCCTCAGGGCAAAGACTGTCTGGCACTTGTTTCTAGCTTGCACATAGCTTATTTCATCATTTTGAGTTTCACAAATTGAGTGTTCAATTCAGTATGTGATTTTTTTGGATGATTGATTGATGATTGATTGGAAAGTGCAGATTAATGGCCTCTACAGTGGTCAATAATTAATTTTCATTGAGCTTCTATTTGTAGTCTGTATATCCCACTATGCCTGTTCATTAAAATCTTATTTCACATGTGGGAATGTTACCACTGATACTGCAATTCAATAAGAGGAATCATATGTATTAGAAAGATGGAGTGTTTCTCATTTTGCTCCTAGAGCACCAATTCGAAGATACCAGGACATATTTCAAATGTCACATGTGCAGGGAAGTCTGGGGTTATATCCAGAAGTATTGGCATCACGAACCCTCAGCTACCATGGAGGTTTTCCATTTACTTCAAAGGCTGCTGTGACAGTCTGTAAAAATTAAAGTTGTTTTGACTTGTTCATTAAAACAAGCACCATCTACCAGATTTGTTTTAAAAAATCAGAAAATAATAGCATGTCTGTGATAATTCCTAGCAACTAGATAGAATAATACAACAGCCAAGGTGGTGCACTGTGTAATTCTGACATTGGAGGAAGGCCCTTTTATAGTGAAAAAGGAAAGTGATTTAATTTGGGGGGACACTACACTGACTCTGTATGAACTCATTTCAGAAGGCCCTGGGAACATGGATTAGGAAAATGGTGTTTTAGGGAGTTGTGTGAATCTAATTCTTAGGATTGAAAACAGACCAGTCAGTTTAAAGTTTCAGAAGGAAACAGAAGTCTATTGCTCGTTCAGAAACTGCTGGTTTAAATCAGATATATAGACCATTCACCCCAGATGGGGGTCACCCAGTAAACCTGTTTGCTCAAGACTTCATTTTTCTGGGCTATATGGGCATTCTTAGTGCAACTGGGCCCCCTCATGATTAAAGTATTGCTCAGTGGGCCTGTACCAACATCCCAACTTCTCATGGTACTGAAATCACACCACTGCAATTGTTTATGCAGAGAATAACCTGGTGTTTTGCACTAATTTTTAAAAATAAAAAAATCTTTGAAAAGCCAGTGAAATAAAGAAAGCACAAAAGAAGAGAGATGAGAGAAGAAAAAAGGAAAAGGATGGCGAGAGGATAGAGGAAAAAATAAAGAAAAAATTCCAATGCTTTGTGTTTATATGATTTTGGAAGTCTCTGTCGGAGAAGTGTGGCCTGAGTTAAGCGAAAAGTGATACGAAGAGCTGAAAAGCAGAAAGACACAGGGGGTCGCAATGTTTCCATTAAGACTCCAGCCTTGGGTTCCCTTCCCAAGTTCACATCGCATCTCTCCCAGTATTTATCAGCCAAGGCGCTGCCTCCATCAGAAAGGTCTTTAGAGTAGATGTGCTTAGAATCTGCCTGGGATGCTGAAAATGAACTTGATTCCAGCAGTAGTCCAGGAAGCCAGAAACATCTGTGAATTTGGACTCTTATGTCAAGGTAGACTCCTACGTAAGCTGGTACACTTATGTGGTTATATCAAACTTCTTCTAAAGAAGAAGAGCCAGAGTGAGTTAAGCATTCTGCAGATGTAAAAACTTAGAGTCTCTAAGGATTATATCTACATTTTCTAAGAAAAAAAGTTGGGGCAATGAAAAAAAAATGAGTCTCAGTTTGTTATTTGTGTATATACACACTCTGTTAATCTTTAATTATACCAATTTTTACAACTCTTGCTTTAATTATTATTTTAATTGTACAAATTTATAGGGTGCTATGTGATAATTTGATACATTTATAGTCTATAGTGACCAGGGTAGGTAACATTTCTACTTCCTCAAACAATTTTTAAATGCTTATTAACATGTAAAAGTTGTGTGTATTTAGACAGTGTGACATTTCAATACATGCATGTAATATGTACTGAATCAAAACACAGCAGTCAACATTTCCAACCCTTATCATTATTTTGTGTTTGGCGACTTTAAGTTTCTCTCTTTAAATGTTTACACAATACTATATAATAGATTGCTCTGCCTACTCTCACCCCCATGCTACAGAAAACTAGCACATATTACTTCTATCTGTTCGGGTACCTGCTATCTAACCTCCCACTGTCCCTTCCCCCTCCTCATCTTCCCAGACTGTAGTAATCAGTTAAAACAAGCCCCTCCAACTCTATTTCACTGACAATTGAGCACATATATTTTAAGGCATGGGGACTCAAAATTAACATTTAAATTAAAGAAAAATTTGTGGTGCCTGTTTTATCCAGCAGCTACAATGCACTTAGACATGTAATAAAGGAGTTCCATGAATGGGTTTTGAGATCATAAAATGGGACCTGAGCTCAAGCTCTATGATTCCCCAGCGATGGAGCAGAGGGAAAGTTCTATAAAACACCTGAACACAGTCCCTCATCTATGCAATGAGGACGATAGAAAGGTAAGGTTACCAAGGTATTTTATGGATGTGATAATTTAAGTGATATTTAGGACTCTGCGATGGCTAATTTTATGTGTCAACTTGAGTGAAGTAAGGAGTGGCCAAGTAGCTGCTAAATATTATTTCTCAGTGTATCTGTGAGAGTATTCCTGGCAGAGATTAGCATCCAATCAGTAAATGGAGTAAAGGCTTCTCTCACCAATGTGAGTGAGCACCCTCCACTCCACTGAGAGCCCAAATAGAACAGAAAGGTGGCAGAAAGATGATTTTGCCATTTCTTCTTGAGTGGAGACATCCATCACCCTTGGCCACCAGCGCTATCAATTCTTAGACTTTCAAACTCACACTAAGTTACACAATCAGCTGTTGAGAGTCTCCAGCTTTCAAACAATAGATGGTGGGACATCTTAGCCTCCATAATTTCATGAGCTGATTCTCTACTATACAACTCCCATTGGTTCAGTTTCTCTAAAAAGCTCTGGCCTGATACAGATGGCTACTCCTGGGTCAGGCCAGATGCTAGAAACTCCCGTGGTTCACTGGGCTGGGAGTCAGACTGCCTTCCTTTGTGCTCAGCTCTTCCACACATTAGCCATGTGCCTTTCATTTTGTCCATTCATCCCTTAGGTTTGAGCTTCCTCATCTGTGAAATGAAAGTCTTTGACTAGCAAATGCTGCACTAGCTATCTAGAAAGACACTGCTTCTTCTATGGAATATTTTGTCTTTGAAGTCACTGGAGAAAACTGTAATAGTTGTACAGAGGTCGTGTAGCAAGATGATACTTTCAGCTTCAGATAAAGATGACCATAATGACTTTCGTCGTGGGGCAGTAGATACAGTTAAACAATCTAAGCTTTGTTGAGAGGTAAAAGCCTAAATATGGCATTTCCAACTTATTACCTCCATTTCCGCCCTCTTCTGCCAGGCCCTCAATCTCCTTCCTCTTTATCCTAGGCTTATAATGTCCAAAAATTTTATATTGCCCCCTCTGACCTCCATTCCTTCTTCTCCTCCTCCTAACCCCAACCCAGTGAGCTGGGAGCTCCTGCAAAACTGGTTTGGTGAACTTGCTGGGTGGGACCTTCATTCCATCAACACTAACTGGTTCCCAGAAACCACTCAGATCTAGTGTTAGGTGGGAGACAAAGGAACACAATAAAAGAATGTGATTTGGATTGAATTTCAATTCAGGCATGAACATTGTTTCTCAATGATGAGAAACGGATGAAGGCAGAATCCCACTGGGTGGAGCAGTGGAAGGAAAGAGAAACATGACTACTTAGCTCCAAGGCTGAGAGTTCTAGAAAAGCTGATACAAAACTGTCCACTCTGAAAGTGGACTCTTTCAAGTGAAACAGAGATGCTTACCAGGCAGAGTTCAGAATCTGAACTCAAGGTCTCACTACAGAAAGGGTGAAGGATTGAGACGGGTGACACTACTGAAAGAATTTTTAAAAGACTGTTGTTAATGTCTCTTAATATGTATTCTTGCTATGTTTAATCTTCCTGACCATACTAAAAGCAGATTTACAAGATAATTGCTCTAAATCTCTGCCTCCCTGTTTGCAGTTTCACCTTCACTTATCCATGAAAATTTAAGACCATGAAACACTAAACTAAAGATACATGGCCAAACCTGTAGTTAACAATGAATAGCAGAGGGAAGTGAAAGGTACTAGAGTGGGTATCTTGTAAGGGTGCTTAAGTCCTAGAGATGTCTTAGAATCACTTCTGTAATCACCTGAGAGACTTAGTGTCAGTTTAGGTCTTCCTGGGACCAGAATAGTGCTTCTCAAACTTGAATGTACACCAGAGCCACCCAGAATATCTGTGAGAACACAGGGAAGCTGGGACCCTGTAATCCCATAATCCCAGCACTTTGGGAGGCTAAGCCATGAGGATCTCAAGTTCAAACTCAGACTGGGCAACTTAGTGACTTAGCGAGACCCTGTCTCAAAATAAAAAGGACAGAGAATATAACTCAGTGCAAAAGCCCTGAGTTTAATTCCCAGTCCCCCTGAAAAAAAAAAAAAAAAAAAAAAAGAAGGAAAGGAGAGAAAATGAGAAAGAAAAGAGAGAAGGATGATTCCTTTCTAGCCGGCTCCCAGATGATGTGTATGCCACAGATTAGGGATTGACCCAGATCGTTTCAAGCAGTAGGCTACTTCCGTCCAATTCCATCCAACCTATTCTACCCTACTTCCTACACAGGTTGAGGAATGTATTTTCCATCTGTGACCAGTAGTATGATGAATTAATGTAGAAAGCAATTCAAATATACAGCCAACAGCTGGGGAAATGATGGGTAAAAGCATTTGTCTGCTTTTTGAAACTCCAAAAATTTACAAATAGGCTGTGTCTTAATCCTGGGCTGAATGGAAAATTTCAGATTTACAGTAAGTGTAATTCATGTCCTAAGAATAGTACACTGTTTTGATAAATGTCCTTTCTTCCTTCTTTCCTTCTTTTGTTACTTTTCTCCTTTTCCTCTTTCTTCCTTCACTCTTTCCCTCACTTCTTTTTCCTTCCTAATTCATTCCTTCCTTCTCTTTCACGCACTCTTCATCCCTCTTTCCTTCTTTTATTTTCCTACAAACATGTTTCCTTTCTTCTTCTAATATCACCAAGTCAAATTTTTTTTAAATAAGATAAATTGACAGAGCACAAATTGGAACCCATCTAAAGGCTGATGGAAGGGTTCGAGGCCCCATCTTGGAAAGCTCCCCAGCATCCTTTACTCCTGTGACTCACACTCTGTCCATGCCACCATAACCATGGGACTTTAGGGTCTGGCCCATGCAAAACAAGGACAGCCATGAAAGTCAGGGGGAATCATCTATCTCACTGTCGATGGCATGCATCACTCTGGTGCTCTAAGCCCTATCTATGTACACACATCATTTTGTGTGATTTATGGCCCTAATTAGAGCCCAGTGACAGTATTCTATCAGCTAACAATGCATATCCTAATCACCTTTTCTTCATACAAATGATTTCCTTAACTTTGCATGCATAACTTAACAGCTTTTATTTTAAAAACTCATGTTAACAGCTTTCCTGTGGTAACCAGTAGGGGTGCTATGATAAGAATCTAATTTGCTGTAAAAATGACTCATTTGTCAAATAAGCATAAAAATAATTGTTCCCCTTTTGACTGTTACCCTGCTGTTTCCAGTCATTTTCCAAAACTAAATTATTTACTCATTTGAAAGTTCAGCTGTGCATATTTTAATTGATATTCCCTCACAGGACTCATATTGTTAATGACAATAATTAACCCGAAAAGGCTGCTAAATAATTATGCTGGATAGATATGAAGTATTTGCACAGAAAGTAAAATCAGCATTTGAAAAACTATCAAAATGTAAAACTTTCATATTTTATGGCAAAGCATGGTAATAGTTCATAATCAAATTAAAGAGAGAAAGGAAAATGTAGATCGTATGATTTGATGCAGAATATTTTATGTTTTCAATATAGAAAAGTAGTCTAGCTAACAAGATTACTCTGCCATCTCAGTAAGCTCCCAATATTACTATTCTAGCTGGCAAAATAAATTGTTCTCTGGCACTTAGCATAGCTTGAAACTGGAGCAAACTAGTGTTTAATAATAATACCTAACAGATATTCACTGCCCCTCTCTGCTAGATAAATCTCCCTGTGATGAGCTCAACAAGCTCCATACATACCCAGTAAAGATGCCAAAACTAGACAGATCATATCCCTTTCCCAAGAAAAGCAGCCATCTCTCAATTTGTGAGAAGTTCCCTGTAGAAGTAACAGCTCATTCTCTGGGGCTCAGTAAAACCAGAATTCAAAAGAACCTCTTCACTTTGGAACCTTGTCAAATTACAAAGGCAAAGAAAGGACCACAGAGGTTTTTAGGCTTATTAACAGTCTTCTGTAAATTCTACAGGCTTCTAGTCCCTAGAATTCACAAGGCTAGTGTACCAAGGGATATAGCTGGAAACCATTTACTTAAGTGGACAGTTAGGACTGCTCTACTCATTGGAGTCAAGAAGTGGTCACGAAGAACCAGCTATATGTATTCCACAAATTCTTTTGAACTAAAGCAAGAGGCAATGTTATAAAGCACAGAGCATTAGAACTTCAGTGAAGGTCTCCATAGATAAATAGATACATGCCTGTCATATGTCAAGAACAGCCAACATTAAGATATTGGCTTCTGTGCCAATATCTAGAATATATGCACAACTCAAAAAATTAAAATGAAAAAATTAAAAGATCCGGTCAAAAAAGGGTCAACTGAAATGAATAGACACTTCTGAAAAGAAGAAATACAAATGGCCAATAAGGGGCTGGGGATTTAGCTCAGCGGCAAAAGCGCCTGCCTGGCAAGCGCGAGGTCATGAGTTCGGTTCCCGGTACCAGAGAAAAAACCAAAAAAAAAAAATGGCCAATAAGTACATGAAAAAATATTCAGCATATTTGGTCATTAGAGAAATGCAAATCAAAACAATATTGAGTTTCCATCTTATACCAAGAGGAATGACTATCATCAAGAACTCAAAAAAAAAAAAATGTGGGCAAGGTTATGAGCAAAAAGAAACCCTTCAACGTTGTTGGTGAGAATATAAACTAGTACAACCACAGTGGAAAAAGTATGGAGATTCCTCAAAAAATTAAAAATAGAAATTCCGTTTGTTCTAGCTGTACCTCCCCTGAGTGTCTTCCTAAAAAAATTAAAGACATTGTGTATCAGTGATACATATATATCCATGTTTACAGCAGCATGATTTATAATTGCTAAGTTTTGGAAGCAGCCTATATGCTCATCAACAGATTAATGGATAAAGAACATGTGATATATGTATATAAACATGTATATGTATCTGTCATAAAGTATGCTGGATTAATTAATGGTCGTTTTGTGTGAGAATGCCCAGCTGAACTGAGTCAGTATGGTTCTGGACATGGAAGACTCACCTCAGGATCGTTACCAGAACAGCATAAAAGGAGAAGAAGGGAAGCTTGTATGCTGCTGATTTCCCACTGGAAGCTTTGTTGTGGGTGGTTTTCCTTATACAAACTCCAACTGGGCTGCTCTCAGAGGAGGAGGAGCTCAGGTTCTTGCTGTTGCTAGGGATGACTGCTGTTCACTTAGGGTGAGCTCTGGTCTTCATCTTTGTCTTGAGTGTTGCTTCCTGGCTACAGTGCAGACCCCTCAGCCTTCTGACACAGATCCTTCGGGCTTTTGGTGTAGCTTCTCTACCGAATAGCACAAGCCCTTGGGCTTTCCAGCACAGATTCCTCAGCTTCCTCAAACCAACTTGTGTGAGACATTTCTGTGGGTTCTAGGCTTCCAGTTCGACTTCTGCGGGACAGTGCCATGGGATACAGGCCCTCAGCTGGACTCTTTGAGTCTGTAGTGTGCAGACAGATCTCTTGTCCTCTTCTGTATTTGACCTTCTTGGTGAATATTATAAGATACTACTATAAATGTATACGTCCTGTATTAAATCCATTCCCTTCCAACTCCGACTACATCATACAGAAAGATAAATTTGAGTCATTTATAGAAAAAGATGGGTGCATCCTGACAGCATAATGCTTAGTGAAATAAACCAGACTCATAAGGTTAAATATTGCATACTTTCTCTTACGTGAGAAATCCACATGAGAAATATTTCTTTTAATACTTTAAATAGCAAAATAAGGGAGATGATAGGAAACAGTGAGGTACACTTTGAAGAGATGGGAAGGGGATATGGAAAAAAAGAAGGGAGAATAAACAGGGTAGGGGTAAGTAAAAATTATTAAGATTAGATCTGTTTATGTACCAGTTTCTCAGATGATTATAATTATTATGTATCACGAACATATATATATGCAGTGCCTCTGGCATTGCATCAGCTCCATTTATTTTTATCTTCCAGGTGATACTACTGCTAGCATAATAATGTAATAAAAGTGATGATAATACTTTGTATTTATATAATTCTATTTATTTTTGCTCACAGGTGCAAAGACTAATGCTAATGGGGAACAGGAGAATAATTTATGAATACATGGTCATGCCCTACTTCCACAAATATCTCCTGCAAGCACTGAATATATGGCATAAATGATACATGGAGGAAAAGGTGAGTATAGTCCTAATCATGCTTGTCACGAAATAAAAATTGCGACTTCCATAAAGAACAAGATTTGAGTTAAGTATATACCTAGGTTACTCATTAGCTGCATGATTTCTTCAATACTCATTCTTTACATATACATTAATTTAGTAACTGTTCTGTACTTAGTATTGGCAAAATAGTGATCAGCAAGATAGACTGACTTCAGGTCCTTTCTGTCTACCAGAATTTAAACCAAAGGGTGTTAAACCAGAGTATAAAAGTGACTTTATTTCCAGTCAAGATAGTACAGAATGAGAAAATTTGAGGTATCCTTTTCTCCCAAACTGCAGAACAATATAAAAACATAATTAAGGTCAATAGTAGGATAAACATCTCTGAACCTAACATGATTTTAAGGAGTTCAAAAATGCTATTACTATGAGAACTGATCCAGAACCTGGGGAGGAAGCAGTAAAGGTAGAGGCAACCACAAACCACTAGACAGGAAAAGGTGATCACTAAGTGGGAAGAAATATGATAGGACCTGTCTTAGTTACTTATCTCCTTGCTGAGACAAAATAGCTGATGCCAAAAGTTAGGGAGGAAAGGTTTATTTAGCTCACGGTTTGTAGAGGTTTCATTCTGTAATCAGCTGGCTTCAAGGCAGGGTGGCACATGGCAGAAGGGCAAAAGTTCATGGTCGTGGAAGACAGCAAAAGCAACCGAGGGAAGGAGGAGACAACCCTCTTTCTCTTTCTGCCCCTTATATTGTAACCAGTCTACCGTGGTTAGGGTGGTGCCAATTTAATCAGTGGACTGATCCAGTGATCACCCACTCTTAATTCCAGTACTCTTAATCCTAGCATTGTACCATGAGTCAATCACACACTCTAGATTTAACCACCTCCGAAAAAGCCCATCTAAAACTGCATGAGGCTTTTGGGGGGACATCTAGACATAAACCATAACAGGGCACTTAAAATTAACTGTATAAAAAATTAGAAAATACATGAGATAATCTAGTGCTAAAAGAGCTGAAAATTCATAATAAATACAGGAATGCAAAACAGATAAAATTAACCTTATAGAACAGCATAAAAAGACTATAAAATAGTATTTTTTAAGCTACTGAATTGAAAGTGAAGTAACAGTCTTATTTAAAGGAGACAAGAAATTGTGAAACAAGAACAGGTAGAAATAATATAAGATCATGTAAACCTAAAAAAGAGCCAATTAAAAAATCTTGGAATTTAAAAAGTAATCATTAAAATTGTAAAAGAAACTTATATAGATAAGTAAAACCCTACACTGGACAAGATCAAGAGCAGAATTTTGGAACTGGAAGAGCTCGGTAAGGAATTCATCCAGCAGAAAGCACAGAGAAACCAAAGTTACACCATGTGAGCACAGCTTAGAGACACAGGTTTGGAACTGAGATACCCTAATACAGGGCTCAATAAGCTATGACTCACGGGCCAAAGCAAGCTGTCTGCTTGTTTGTATGCAGCCCATGACTGCGTGGTTTTATACTTATTAATAATTGGGAAAAATCAAAAGAAGAGCAATATTTTGTGACACGTGAAAGGTCCCTTTTCAGAATCACTAAGAAAAGCTTTATGAGAACACAACCACACTGGTTGGTCTATGTTTTATGACAACTCTCAGCCACAACAGTAGCATTAAGTAATTGTAACAAGAACAGAACAGCCCACATAGTCCATTTATATTCACTCTTTGCCCCTTACACACAAATTTCCAGATTCCTGCTCTAAATTCCAGTTTCACAAAGCAGGAAGGAAAGGGTATAGAAACTATATTTGATGAGACAATAATTAAGAATTTTCCAGAATTAAAGAAACAGTAATGACAGAGATTTAATACTCTGCTTCTTAACTGTTCCTTATTTTAAGGATATTGACGTGACATTTTTCAAGCTATCACTGAGTTTTACAATCCGAGGTACCCAGCCAACTGTAGTATTTCACTGAACTGACCAATTAATTAGACAACTCATCAATTCAATCAACTATCTGTTGTTGGTTCACTCAAATGATTATCTAATTTTGCTCAACAACATCAGAAACTCCAGTCCTACAAATCTCAAAAGAAAGTTCTCCGGGATTCTATCCATTCATCTTTTCAAATTTCTGCCTTCTCTTAACATACCATTCCATGAGTTATCTTGCTCAATCAATGCCTTCTACAAGGCATGCCCTTTCTATCATTCTTCTCCTTGTGATCTTTCAGTTTGCAATCTTTCATGAGTCAGTTTAGACATTTGCTGTTCATTTGATCTAAGTACTACAAATATTTTTTGTGTGGCTTCCAAGTGCACTACTGGACACAAAAGAGACAATGCTGAACAAGCAAGAGCCCCTGCTGTCAAGGATCTTACTGTACCTTCAACACAAACAGGTATAATGTTAACACATAACTATTATACATTAAAATGACTACTAAGTAAGAGCCAAAATCAAGAGACAAACACATGATGACACATAATATCTGGGGCCTTGGTGAAGGCAGGGAAGGTTTCCTGAGAAAGGAAGATCTTAGTTGGAATATCAAAGGCAAATAGGAGTTAACTGGACAGGGACAGTGAGGGGGACAAGAAAGAACTCTAGGCAGAAGGCATGTCATATGCAAAGGCCAGGAGGTAAGGACACACACAGAATTTCAAAAACTGCAGTTGGAAAGTAGAGGCTAAAGCACAGGTAGTGAGTCATAAACACAACTGTGAAAGAAAAACAGGAAAAATGCTGTTAGGAAATATTTGAAGTCTCGCCAGGACTCCTGCAGATTTTTCTCAGGCAAAAGGAGAGGTTTTGAATAGTATTGGGAGGACACTGTGATCACCTTTGAACTTTAGAGAAATAGGAAGTTAGAAAGTTGAGGAGGATGGCTTGGTAGGAACAAGATGGGCATGGATACAGCAGAACTTGTTTGCAGGAAGCTGAAGGAGTTGCTACTTTATGCCTTTCATTTTTCTGTGAAGTCAGACAAAATGCTATCTAGTAAGAGACGTGACCAAATAGCTGGCTGGCAGCAGGGTGGGGTTGCATGAAAAATAGGATAAAGAGACAAAGAGCTAATTAGAATAAAAGTACTGCCAAGCACATTAAGATTTGAGACCTTGAGTTTTTAGTAACTCCATCTACAGTCGTCCCTCCCTATATCATGGTTCTCTTATTATGGCTTCAGTGTACCGCGGGTTTTTTAAAAAAATATATCTCATTCTGTATCACGGAGTTTTCGCTATTATCATGGGATTTTGTAGCACATAGGTATTTATATAATATTTATGATTCTAATTATTTTTTGCGTAAAAAATTTAAAACAATATAAAAATATTAAAAATGTTAATTCAAACATATTAAAAGAATATTAAATTGAACTAAAATACTGTACAGTATGTATTTCATGATCAGATGAATTCTGTACAGTACACAATGGAAATGCAGTACGTCACTACCTCCCGCCTGAGCCCGGCACAGCCACCTGGCCACGCAAGCGGACCAGGACCCAAGACCCGCACCAGGTAGGCGCTGCTTATATGCAGGGGGAGTGCATGGCACCACCTCTGGCCCTGGGCCATGCTCCAAGCAGGCCTGGGCCGGGTGAAGGTTGAGGGTCAGGTGCTGGGCTCGGCTTGGCTGCAGCTCTACTGGGTCCTGTGAGCCCCACTCCCGGACCCACTTCCACCCTCCATCCCCATCTGCCCTGTCCTCCCCTCCTGCCCTCAGAGCTGAGACGCTGATTCGCTCAGCGGTTTCCAGATGCCTCCCCAGCTGCAAGCCGAGGCTTTGGGAAGAAAGGTCTCCCTGGGAAAGAAAGCAGGAGTGTAGGAAGGGTTTATAGGAGTGTGGGAAGGGTTTATAAAGCCTTAAAATATATATAAATAATAAAATAAATATAACACCGCTGCTTCACAGATTTTCACCTGTTGCGGGGGCCTCTGGAACTTAACTCCCGCGATACGCAAGGGATTACTGTATTCAATAACATGGCCCGGAACAGATAGTGAGTGATCAAGAATCTACCATGGAGTTTTTGTTGGCATATGAAGGGTGATCAAAAAATACAGTAAATTTTTTTAAAGTATTAGTGTAAGACACATTGTCATTAGTCCCTGTAATGGTTGATACTCTGTGTCAACTTGAGAAGTTTTGAAGTTTAACTAAGTGACTCAGCAGGGGGCGAGGGTCTTCTTGTAACCATCCTCATCCTGTGCAAGAGGAGGGCCGGGAGATGGTGTGAGTGCTGCACCCGCCCTAGTGGGGTAGCCTGCTTACAGTATAAGGGAGGAAAAGAGGCTTGCTCTCCCCCTTTTGTTCTTGTTATTTTTGCTATCTTCTGCCACCTTGAACTGTTGCCCCTGTGCCCTGCCTCCCTGCATTGGAGCTAGCCAAGTATGGACTGAAAGCTCCCCAAACTGTGAGCTAAATAAATCTTTCCTTCCTTAATTTGGGGCATTGGGGGTATTTTGTCTCAACAGGGAGAGAAAAGTAACCAGGACAGTACCCCTCAAGATACTCCCCTTCTCTTTGAAAACACTTATCCCATCTTCTTGTCACTTCCTGAGCAGTTAAGGAAGTCCTCCTTCATGAGAATTTTTTGTTTGTTGTTGTAGCCACTGTCAGTGTCCTCAGTTAATTTCAAACATTTAACTTTTGTGGCCATTTTGGCTTTGAAAGAGAGCCAGAAGTCACACAGGGCCAGGTCTGGTGAGTACGGTGGATGGAGACACCGTAATGCTTTTACAAGCCTGCCTTTCTATCGAGCGGCACTGGAAGGCAGCAGTCACCATAGTTTTTATCTCACCTCATAAAGATAATCATGAAAAAAGACTTCCAGAATTGCAGCAGAAAGTGGCAAAAATGATGGGATAAGTATATTTGAAGCAAGGGGGAGTATTTCTAGGGGAATTAATGACAATATGTCTTTTACCATAATACATTTTTAAAATGTAAACATTACAGCACATTTTGATCATACCTCATATTTGACAAAGAAAACAACAGTGAACCATAGGAGTTAAAGGCTCTTTCAAAAGAGTGGTTTAAAGCTTACTATGGGACCAGGGTGAGTAGGGAAGAAGGCAATGACAGGAGAACCAGAGCCCTAGAAGGCTAGAAAATGCTGTGTGAACTGAATGATAAGGATCAATGATAGCCCCAGAAGGCTAGGAAGGCAGTGTAACATTGTAAAATGGCAGTGGTTCTATCAACAAAGCAGCAATGTCGGACTCCAAGGCCTAGAGCACAGCCATAACAGAAAATAGGCGAAACCATGCAGAGGCGTCACTTAAGAGCGGAAGTGACAAAGCAGCTAAGTGGCCAGGGTAGTAGGACATTGCCACATGGATGAAATTTTAGCCCTGTATCTTGGCATACCTTGGCTGGAAGACAGAGAAGAAGAATAAGGAAGGGGTTGGGGTATAGCTCAGTGGCACAGCGCCTGCCTGGCAAGCTCAAGGTCCTGAGTTTGATTCCCGGTACCAAAAAATAAGAAGAAGAACAAAGACACAGATTTTTAGGGCCAGGAAGAGTGAGGAAAACACCAGTATCTTCACTGAAAAAGAAGGAACCGTGCAGATGGTTAAAAAAAGTACAAGAGGTAGAGGCCAGTAGAACTGAATGGTGTGAGCCTCAAAGTAGAAAATGCAAAATATATATGGAGAGACACAGAGAGAGAGAGAGACAGAGAGAGAGCTGCAGTACATGCCAGACAGAATTTGGTTGTGCTTTGGGGGTTAGAAACAAGCTGCAGAAGAAGCCATGTGGAAATGCTGAATTTTTAGCTGAACTAGAAAATGGATATAGATTAGGGAAGAAATTGAGAATATATATGAAGGAGAATATATGTTTTCTCACACATATATGAGAACAACTGCAAGGCTAGGGAAGAAGAGGACTCTGGAACAATTGGGAGAGGTCAGTTTATATCATTCATTCTCACACACACAGTTGTGAGTGCCTTCCAAGGACTACACCATGTACTCAGTACTGAGGGTGTAAGTGTAGAAGACTTAGAGTCATTCCCCAAGGCACCCATCATCCTTTCATCATAAGCTATCTTGGAGTTCACTGGAAGCAATCTTGACTTTACAGTAGAAGCAGAGACTGTGGGGAGACTGTCGAGAGGTGTTCAGAGTTCACTGCCACTTTTCTGAGCAAGACATGAGATGGTGCAGGTATTGATTTTGTGAGTCTCTTATGACCAGCCCAATACAACTCCAGAGGCAAGGCAGCACAACCTATTGGCAACCCTATGCAAATGCACGGGGAGGGGACCCCCCTCCAGGTGTCCCAGCTCTGTCTCTACCAAACACTTGTTTTCAGAGCTAACGTGGAACAATAAACAGAGTAAATAAGCACAAATTTCACCACCTCAGGGACACCTCATGTACACTGCCGTGAACATCCCCTCCACCATATAAAACTCCTCAAAATTAGGAGTCTGGTTTTATGTTTTTATAACACTGCACTCAGCCCAGTGTGTGGCACAGCATTCAGTAGATCAGCAGCAACATACATTGAGTAGAAATGAACTGAAGCAAACAACTGACATTGGTATGATACATAACAGTTGACTAGGTAGCTTCACTTAAACATCCCAGGGTTGTAAAAACTTTGCAAAGTAACCAATCACATTGCTCTCCTTTTTGTAAAGCTCTCTATCAAGTAGAATCAGCATAATATTTCCTTACATTACATACAAGAAAAATGAAGTTAAGTGACTTGTCTTTGGTAGCAATTACAATAGCTACTTAGTGACACACAATTAGCTATTGGTAGATACAGATCAAGACCTGTGAAATCCTGGACAGTTTCTGGCACAATTGTAGTCAGGACGAAGTTCATTTCTTGGTGAGTGTGAGGAAGAGGAGAAATAATGATATTAATATTTGTTGTATAATAGTATTGATAATATCATCATGAAACATATTAATAATAGTAGCCACTTACTGCCACACTACGCTGTGCTAGACTTTACTTACACAATCTCCAGGAAAAAAAATCCTGTAGGACACCCGCCACTAGTCCGTGTTGTACATGAAGCAGCTAAGAATCATAGAGGTTAATTAACCTGCCCAAATTTACAGAACAAGAGACATATTGCTGCTTCAAAGCCAAATCTCAGTGATCCTCCCTTTCCACTCTGTCTGATAAATCAGTCCCAGTGTGCTCTTGACTAAACCTTCAAGCCTAAGTATTCTGAAACCCTTGGCCAGGAAGAATTGAGGCAGTGCCATGACTTCAGTGCTGAGCATCAGCCGTACTTCCTGACCACTAATCTCTAGTTCTTGTGTGACAAAGAAATGAACAAGACCAAAAACAAAGAAAAGATATTCATTCACTCATCCTTTCATTCACTACTCAGTGAATGCTCACTGTGTACTGGTCTGTTCCAGACATGGATGGAGGTGAACAAGGGAATGAAACAGGCAAAATCACCAGCCAGTCACTGTGCTCGGTGCTCCCTAATCTATGTACCACCCTTACACACTTGCGTGCAAACACACACACACAGACGGAGCCGTTGCCACTTCTGCAAATGGCCCTCAGGCCTTCTGGCCCCCAAGACCCGAAGAGAGGCAGGCTGCCTTTAATCAGAGCATACACAAGGATATCATGGGATTGGATTTTTATAGGGCCTTGAAAATTGTCCCCTTACGGCCATTTGCGAAAACACGCAGCCATCATTTCCATTAGTCAGAGGGATGTGCAGGGAAGGAAGGAAAGCAGATGGTGAGCAAGCTCTAAAATACCGTGGCTGTTCACACCTGCTCAAAAGCAAAGGTGGTCTAGCAAAGCTCAGCGGGACCCCGGCCGTGTCCAAATCTCGGGGCTGTGTTGAGATGGTGCCTTTCAACCTCAGCCATCCGACTGAACGGTTGTTGCCTTTTAAAGGGCTTTTGCAATGCTGTCCGCCCCTCCTTCCTCAGGGCAGCGCTCCTCCCTGCCAGGCCTCTTTTTATGGTTCGTCTCCAAAACAAGTGCAAAATAGTGTTGGCCCCAGATGCGTCCTCTGTCTCTCTGGCCACTGGAACACCATCTGCAAGTTGAGTGGGAACAGTAAACACTGCAGGTTAAGTAACTCATTACTAATATTTTCCTTGAGCTCTGAAACTTTTTAAACAAACAACAACAACAATTGTATCATAATAACCTTCCAGAGGTTAACAGCCGGCAGGTGGTCCAGCTCAGTGGAAATGCAAACCAGACAGCTGTTTGATGATAAACTGTTGATTCTTATGGCGATCTGGGGAAAACTTCTTGCCGAAAAAGGGTCTTCTCTTAAAAATCCCTAATGAAACAACACATAAATGTCAAAATGACAAAAATAAGGAAGTGTGTCATAGACTAAGCATTTTAATGTTCTTTCTGGCTTCCTCCAGAGTGTATTCTGGACCTAGCCACATTTAATGGCACAGATTCTTAAAGAGGCGGTGCACAGCATGAATTTTTATGACCCAAATAAAAATTGAAGAGAGTCACTTTCTCTGCCATAGTCAGTGTCCTCAGCAGATGTCTGAGCGGCTCAGATTTCAAGCCAGTCACCAAAGCCAGCATTTTACCTGGACCCAGAGGCTGTGCAGAGTGCATACGTGAGGATATAAAGACACCCTGAGATGTGTAGAATTACCCTGTCTGTCTCGAGCTCATTGAGACATGGCTGGGATTCCCTTGAGACACCTTAGCAAGGGCAGAGAAAATTCCACAAGCCATTAAAATGGTTGCAGAATGGTGGATGAAAAAGCTCCTCCTCAAAACCTTCCATGAATACCACAGGCCCCACAGATTGATGGCTGTGACTGTTTTCTTCCCCCGTAAAATGAAATGAGACAAAAGAGAATCAGTCCCTAAATCAGTATTTAATTACCAGTCTATTATGTTACAATCAAAAACATTTCAGAAAGTTCATAAAAGAAAAATGAAGTTGAACCTTTTCCTACTGAAATCTGTGGCACATGATAAAATATAAAAATCTTGGCACTCTGAGGAGAATGAACCTATGCAATGCCAATCACTCATTTTTTAATAAAAGAGAAACAAAAATGAAAAGTGTAAAAGAGAATTTTGCAGATCCTGGTGTAGTGGCCATACATTGGTAGGAAGGTGGTATCACAGCGAATGAAAAGATTTGTTTGTTTGATCCATGTTTAACGGAGTTTTCTACCTGGCCCTGCAGTGACAGTGGATCTGAGCCAAATTAACAAGGATAAGATGGGTAGGACAAAGTGGAAGCACCCATCATACTTAGCAAGGCCTCAACACTTTCTGCTCATGTCACAGATAAAACAGAATTGGACAGTAAAGTGGGGAAAACAGATTTTATTCATAAAATTATTGCAACAGGGAAAAAGAGAGCTCAGTATAGAACTAGGCTCAATTCCAAAAACAAGGAAGGAAAGTGGGAATTTATAGCCCAGAGTAAGAAGAAGAAAGGAGCTAATGGATAGAAAATCACTAAGAAGAAACAAGGATGAGGAGGAATGCTGGTAAGCAAATCTAAAGGGACTGTTGCTGAAGTCAGGCCAGGTGATTTGATATCAGCTGGGGGATGCTGGAGGTTGAAGAACCAGACAAGACATCCAAGGTGATCAGATATCAAATTTGGGGGATTCTGGTTAAATGAATTTAGCAGAATCTTTGCTAAAACTGGACAATACAACACAGAAGGCCCAGAGTCAAGTCCTGGTTAGGAAAAGCATTCAGAAGAGCCCTACTAAATTTTGGTTAAGTCTGTAGAAAGAAAGATATGAGGGTAGTAGAGCTTCACTCTGATAAAATAGTGTCTACAGCCCTTGAGGAATTTTATACCAAACTTGAACTAGATCATGAGCTGCTTAGTTCCTGAAAGCTCTGAAGATAAAGTAAAATTTAATTTAATTTAATAAATATTTATTAAGGGTCAACATGCAACATACATTCTGCCGGGCAGTGTAGAGCTATAAAAATTAAGACAGTCCTGAACTCCAGGAACTTTCAATCTTGAAAGAAAGTAAAACATATGAATAATTAACTAGATGATAAAACAAAAACATAAAGGCTCAGAGGCTCTTTCCCTATGCTCAATGTCAAGTCTGTTATATTTGTATTTATTATCTAGTAGGGAGCTTCCAGGAATGCTACGGGGAGAAGACTGTGCTTGAACTGGATTTTTGGGAGAGATTTCAATCGTAAAATTTCATTCCAAGAGTGGAGTAAGCTAAGAAGCATAAGTGCAGACAATGAAAACTGATATCTTGTCACCACACACATTTCCCCCATCTTCTATTCTTTCAAAACTCTAAGTACAATTAATAAGCCTGTATACATTTTCTTTTAGAGAACTATTTTTTCAATTATGTAGCTTTCTCTCTGAAATAGTTGTTTACCCCAGGAGTAGCTCCTGCAGATATGTTTATTAGTAGTTGTAGTCACTGACAATAACTGTAACTATAACCCCACTTGTAGAGAGTATGCCCAGCAATTCTCACCCTACTACAATTCAGACCTTTCAGGCTCACTGGTATAGAAAGGTGTTTGATTTGGTTTGGTTTTGCCCTTTCTTTCCCAGCCTTCTGCATTATCTTCCGGCCCCTCCCATCATGTGATTTATCTCCCATTCCATCAGAGCTGTGCCCTTGTTGAGAAATGTAATTCTTGAAACCCAAAGGACTTCAAGGGATATTGTGCTGCTATCTATACAAATCCCTTCTATTGCTTTGCTAGGGTCCATGTAATGATATTATTTTCTCAACTTGGGAGTGTAGTGGTCCAAGGTCAGAATGTTGGTAGGGTTGACTGTGACTTGCAAATGGTTCTCTGTGTCTTTCCGTGGTCTTCTCTCTGTGTATCTGTGTCCTAATCTCTTCTCAGAAGCACACCATTCACATTGGATTATCTCTTATAGATCTATATGCAAATACAGTCATATTCTGAACTACTGAGGGTTAAGATATCAACCATAAATTTAGAAGACACTATCAAGCACATAACAGTACCTAAATCACTAAAATTCTCTGATTACCCACTTGTATCACTGTAGGAAGAGAATTGTAGTGGATTTCATGGGTATTTTGCAGTTTTGTAAAATCCAGTGTTGAGACAGTTGCATTCCTGAGGTCTGTTCCTTGGAACTTCCTGTGGGAATCCCCAGTTTGTCTCAGGGTCTGATATCATTATCAAGTAAGGCATGAAAGTCCCTACTTGATCACAACAAGGAATTTAAGATTCAGAATAGTTAAGTGATTTTACTAAACTTAGTTGAAAGACGAGAAACTATACAATCGAGTGTTTTATACAAAAACAAGTGAAAACAAGCTAACGCATCAGCCATTCAGTTTTTAACAAAGTCAGTCTCACATTAATTTTTTAGATAGAATAAATGTCAAAAATACGGCTATTTTGAGGAATCTGCACACTGATTTCCACAGTGGTAGTAAGAAGTATTACTCAGCTACAAAGAAAGATAAACTCGAAGCTTTTATAGGTAAATGGATGCAACTAGAGACCATACTCATAAGTGAAATAAATTAGACCCACATGTGTAAACATTGTATTGTCTCCCTGGTATAAGAAACTGAAAGAGTAGATAAGATCCAAAAGGTACAACAGATATTGTGAAAGAAAAATAACTGCTCAAAACAAAAGAACTGGGATGGGGGAAAGGAGAAAAGATGGAAAGAGAAAAAAAAAAATATATATATATATATAAAGATAGCTAAGACAATTATACTACTAATTTTTATTATTTCACTGAAAGGAACAGTTAGTGTTTATATTATTTGATCAATATTGCCTGCCTGTATCTGGTAATCTGAGCAACTATTTTGAAGATAACCATATGCAATATAAAACCATTGTTAATTTCCTATCATCTTGTTTTGAAATTCTGTATCATTTTTATTGTTTTTTCTCTTTAAAATAAAGAATATGATTTGAGCAGAAGTACTAAGAGTAGGTATTTGACTTCATGATGTTTTCAAGATGCTCAGGGAAGTTCTGTTACTCAAATATTTAATTCTTTATTCGATGCAAGGTGGCTGAAATTTTGCTATTAAAAATGATCTAAAATGATTATGTAAGCTAATGCCTTGTTGTGTTTAGTTTTATTACTTTAGATTATATGAGTTCTGAAATACAATACTGGAGAGACTACATAATGGTCCACCTTGCACCCATTATCCACCTTCAGTAATTATCAATATGGGGTCAGTTTTGCTCCATCACTATCCAAACAACTTTTCCTTCATGGGTATAATTTTAAAGCAAATATCATTTGTGTGTGTGGATGTACAGACAGAGATCTTTGAAAACTCAGACACTGATGATCATTATCTAGATCAGGACTCCACAAACTACAGCCTATGGGCAAATCCAGCGATTGTTTCTGTAAATAAAGTTTTATTATAACACAATCCTGTCCATATTTTTAATAGAGCTCATGGTTGCTCTCATGTTCTAACTGCAGGCTTGAATAGCTGCAAAGAAACTGCATAGTCGACGAAGCCTAAAATATTCAATACCTGATCCTTTAAGCAAAAGGTCTGCTTATTCCTAATTTAAGTGAATCCCAATAGCAAAATAGTAATTTTCTAATTTTGTCCTTTTCTTGTCACCTGAAATATTCCTATAGGGAGAAACTTCTCATCAACTATTTAGTCCTCTGAGGTACAAAACTTCAAACATATAGGAAAATCAGGATACATGCTGAATGATTTCGCTCTGCTTGCTGGATTTAAAAATGAGATAATTTCCTGGTATTCTCCAAAAGTGATCAATAAAGTGTTAAAGGTCTCTTGTGTTTGTGTTTTTATTCATTTTGTTTTAAAATATTACTGTGAATATGTTTAAATCCTTTGCATCCAATTACTATTAATGAATAAATAGTCCCTCCTCTCTAAATGGAAACTTACTTCTTTCTCTTGAGTTCTTTTGAAACAACCTGATATGTTTGAGAACTTTATTATAAATTATTCTTAGCTCATCTTATATACTTCTTTCCCAATACAAGAAATTACCTATTTTCTCAAGGTGCTGTAAGCACTTATAGGAAGCCACATTTAGTAAACGAAATAAAGAAAACTGGATGACACCTTCATAGGAGACTGGCCATTATTTTGAAGTCTTGAGAATAGGACTTGAAAATATGTCTTCCTAAGAATAAAGATGATGAATATATACTGGTTCTTCTAATTTAAATTCAGAACCATGGGATTTTTCCTTTATTTCAATGATCTTACATTATTATTTCTTTTTACCACTCTGAAAAACATGTCAACTTCAAGCCAAAAGAAATGCTTATTTGAATTATCCATATACACACACAACTGCAGGATAGCAGTATCAACACTATCACCAATAATTTGACATGAAAATATTGAACTTGAGTACTGAAAATAGGCTGAGTATTTTTGTTTGTGTGGTTTCTGTTTTTATTTTATCTTCTAGTCTGCTGCTTTAGGACAGTATTTCCTTCTGGGATTATCTTATTAAATCACTCTGTTATAAAGTTAAGCTAATATTTTTCATGAAACAAAACATTTTAGCATGATTGTTTAAAAACAAATAAAATTTCTGAGCATTTTTATCTTCATTACCAAGAAATATTCTCAACAGAAACCACAGTCCCCACCCAATCTTCAACCCACACCCCAGATGGGATAATGGACAGGGTGAGGCTCAGAAACAAGGTATGTCTTTTGTTTGCATTTTTTTTAAAAAAAAATATTTCTTAAGAGGAAATATTAAGTTCTTTCATTTTATTTTCTTTACCAAGTGAAAATTCTCCTGGGAGATGTAATAAATACATATTACTAGTAATTCACCGTTAGTATTAATGGGCTCTCATAGGAATAGGGGAAGGAGTTTGACGTCACTTGACTTTCCTCCCAGGGAAAGGGAGTCAATAAAGGATGTGAAAGAAAAGGAATAGAACTGAAGACCCCTTAAGTTGCAATTCAAGTATGTTTCTTCATCCCACTTTCCCTAAGAGTCTTCCCCTACTGAGCTACTAGATAGAGAAATGGGAGCAATTTCATGGTAGTCAACATCCTTAAGCCTCCTTTAAATCACTAAATTGTTTTTGAGAGGCATGACTTCTCTCTTCGTAGGTGTATTTCTATTTCACTCCGCTTTTCCTCTTCTTTTTCGCACTCTTTTTTCCATCATTCCAAGCTAGGGATTGCAAACCATGGCCAAACCCAACTACTCCCATTTTTATGAATGAAGTTTTACTGGAACTAAGCCATGTCCTCTCATTTTTACCTGTCTATGGTAATATTTGCTCTCTAATAGCAGATTTGAGTGGTTCAGAAAGAGACTGCATGGTCCACAAAGCCTAACATATTTATTGTTTGTCTCATTACAGAAAGAGTTTGGTAGCATTTACTGTCAACTACTGGTGGACCCTAACCTCACTTTCCCAGGGTATGGCTTGGCCTTTCTGAGCCTGAAAGTCTGGAAAACCTTAAACAGGACAAAATACAGGTTCTAGAAATTATGCTAAACTCCAGGTCAAAAGAAGCACTTGCTAGGAATGATCTGAAATCATAGATTCAGTTTCTAATTTTTGAGAATTCTCAATGAACTTAAAATTTTCTTTTAGGAGAAATACAAATACAAATATCCAAATATTTTGATTAAGAATAATGATTACTATTATTGTATGCTTTTCATGTATTAAGTACAGTTTTACACACCTTACAGGTAATTATTACCTTTTTAAATTCTTGTATCAACCCTAGGAGATGAGTTCTATGCTTATCTCTATTTTGTAGTTGAAAAAGCAGATTAGAAAGGACAAGAAACTTGCCTAAGTTTGCACTGCTGAGAATTAATAGAGCTGGAACACATGCCCAAGGATTCTCAAGCAAAACTCATGGTTTACAGTCAGGGGTAATGCTGTTCTAAGGCTAGAGGTGGAGTTTTCCACAGCCCCAAGTCTAGAATCCGAAGCCCCTGAGAAAGAGCTGACCCTTCCTGTTCAAGGCTCAGACTCCCGAGGGAGAGAGCTACTGTAAACAACAGGAGAAGAACAGAAATCTATCATCAAATCTAAGAGGTAACTTCTTTGATTTAAGAGGTTTCAGGTTAAATATGTCAGCTCAAGCACAGACATTTATCCTTTCTTCCACTTAGGCCTACTAAAAATGATGCTAAAAGAATAAAAAGGTTACAAACCCTCAAGAAGTAAAGAAGCGGGATAGGAAGCTTCAGCACATAAGAAATCAGATACATTGTTACAGGGGAAAAAGTCAAGAAGAAGTGGTAACCAACCTAACTGTGCCAGGAAAGTCAGAAGCAAAAGTCCCTGCAGAGGGAACTATGACTGGGAAGAGTGATGACCTCCTGCAGAATCACTCAGAGGCTAAGGAACTAAATGGGCTGGATATTGCTCCAGGCAGCCGCGAGGCTGAGGTCTAAACACCGACAGGATGGTGGAGGTGGTAGTAAAAGTCTGCATTTAAAGTGCTTGTATTCTAAATCCCTTCCATCACACCACATAGTCTCCAGGCAGAAGGCTGTAGGTGTGACCTTCTAAAAGTAATAAACTGGAGAATCTCAAAGCTTAGCAAAGGAAAGGAAAAAAATGAAGAAGCAAAAGCTGAGAGATTCAAGAAGCTTTATGGACCTCCCTGCTAACCTGTTTTAGTAGTACTGTTCCTAGAGCTGTTACAGCAAAGTAAGGTATATGCTGTACCCTCAAGGTTTCTGCTCTCACATTCTTTACTGGAGATGCCAAACACCTCTGGAATACCGTATATGACAGGTGGAACATCACCTAATAAAGATGCCACTCTCCTCTGCCCACAAAGTTTTCAGAAAACTTCACTCTTAAATAAGAATAGATTTTCACAGATTAAAACATTTGAGGAAAACCTCCAGAATAAAAGAGATAAGAGTAAACCAACAGAGAAAAGGGAATCCAGAAGAAATATAGATAATGTAAGAATAAAACTGATTCACAGACTGATAATATCCTTAGATAGATAAGAAAATACTGCAACCATGAATAAAAACTGGATGGCATAAAAAGAGGAATAATCAGACAAAAAGAAATAATTCTTGGAAACTAAAATTACGATAGGTGAAACTGTTTTCAAAAACTCAGAAGAGGATTTGGAAGACATCATGCAATCTTTCCAGAAGAAAATAACAGAGGATATAGACATGAGAATTAGAAAAGGAAAAGAAAGACAGAGGATCAGTCTAGTTATTCAGACATCTAATTTATAAAAGTTCCATAAAAATAAAATTTTAAATGGTGAGGCAGAAATGATCAAATATAAAATATAAGAAAATTTCTCTAAACTAAAATTATAAAACTTCTAATGGTCTTGTACCCTCATAACCTCTAGTGGATGCAGAATATCCAGCCAAAAAATTTTTTCTTAAATCCCAAATCATATCATTGCAAAATTTCAGAACAAGACCATCGGGAAAATTCTCAAAAAATTCCACTGAGAAAATCCAGGTCATATGCAAAGGTGTAACAATCAGAGTAGCATAAGACTTCTCAGAAACAATAATTTTCTGGATGGCAATAAAACAATGCCTTCAAAATGCTGAGTGAGCAGTAATTTCCAACCCAGTCAATTCTTTAACCAGCCAAACTAAGTTAGGTGGAAGTAGAGGAAAGGAAGACTGCTATGGAAACTCAGATATGACTTCCTTGCATCTTGTAGCTCCCTGGTTTCTTTCTTCAGAAGCTATTGCAGTAATACTATATGGATAAAAAGTAATAAACCAAGGAAGAAAAATACTTAGGAGATCTGGGAAATAGGACACCCCTACCAAAACAATGGTAAAGGGGGTCCTTGTGGTGGCAGCTACACAGTGGCTATGCAGGAGACCTCTACATTGTTATCATTTGTTTTTAATGGAATTGAGTAAATGATAAATTCAAATATTTGGGAGGAAACAGAGAACTGAGTAATATTTAATAGATTTGACAGATCAATTGGGGAAAAGTAAGAAGAGTCAATGGTCATCTTAAATGCTTTTCATGAAATATTGTTTACCTTTTGCCTTTCAGACCCATAATAGAGTTGCTCTTTTAAGGTACCTTATGGATGGTAGAGCCTTTGACTTTAATTCCGGTCAAGAAATCATGAACAAATGTGATATGCATCACTTCTGTGCCAGGCCTATTGCCTGGCAGAGTGCTCTTCTCTCTGGCATGGAGACCAACTAGGTTCAATATGATGGTTGCTCCAAGAACCCAAGACCTTGAGTGACTTCAGTAAACAGAGTCCTTTCCCTCCTAACTCTTTCAACCCACAGTGGACAGATAGCACAAATAAGATATAAATTTCTGCAGTTTCCAGCTGCTAAGGTGTTGATGTTGGTTGTTACACAACAAAATCTAGCCCAACCTGACAAGCACATGAACATCCACATATAAAAATGGGGTTACAGTTAGTATCATATATGACTGATTCTATACTGACAATATTTATGTCATTGTAATAATCAAAATTCTGACTATTTATTAAAAATTTTTTATATATTAAGGCATTGGAGGGAGAAAAGGCAAAGATGGTGTTTATTTAAAAGAGCTAAATCTATCTATCAGAAAGAGGCCAAAGATAATGGCTAAAGTTGATAAATCAAGACCAGTTTTTTAAGGCATATTATGTGAGAAATATGGACACACTAGAAAAAGCAACTTTGAGTACTGAAAGAGGTTTTATCTGAGTAACAGAACTAGGCAGTGGGAACAAGGAACTGCTTTCTTTACACATGGGGTCTAACACCACTTTATTTTAACTATGTGTATGCATCGCTTATATCAAAATGAATCTCAATAGTGATTCGTTTTTATCTCTATTTTAGAAGAATTGAGCATAAGTTGGCTTCCCCCTCATCTCACTGAATTCATGCAATCGAAGACAAAGCTGTGTACATTCTTGCCCATTCTCCATCTCGAAGCTTCTTGTTGGCTCCAAGGAGATTCTCAAAGCCCAAGGGGGAGCATGTCAGGGCTAAGCAAAGGCATCCAGGCTCCCCTGAGAAAGCAACAGTGTCATCAAGTCTGACTCATCTGAAAAGCAAAACCTTTGCAGAGCCAAGCCTTGGAGAGGTGCTGGGGAGAAGGTGGAAGAAGATACACAGTTGGTGAATTATTCTGGCAACTGGTCTCCTGAAATTAACTCCAGGTCTGAGAGTTCCATCGTTGCTTATAAGCTTATTAATAATTAAATGTCAGGCCAGTTAAGTCAGGGTTTCAGAGGACCCACCCTCTCAGTGCCAGTATCTCCAATAAAGTAAACCCCAAGACCCAAGCAGCCCTATGTAATATGCAGTTACAGGTCCTCCCTACCTTCCCAAGTTGCTTCCTAGGCTGGGGTGAGTTGTTTTAAGAGAGAAAAGCTTCAGAGGTTCTTACCCAGCAGGTAGAAAATGGCAAGGCTCAACAAGCCAGCCAAATAGACGGTTGGAAATACTCCAAGAATTATAGATTGCTAGCATGTTATTTTTAATAGTAATAAATAATAGAAATAATAGCCTTGCTATGTACTAGTAACTGTTCTAAGCATTTCAGGTATTACCTCACATGGTTGGTGTTATTTCACAAATAAAAAACTGAGGCACTCAGGAATTAAATATCTTACCAAAAGTTGCAAAAGCAGTCACAGCTACAGTGGTGCAATTTGAACCCAGCTATCTGGATGGTTCCAGGGACTACAATTAGTCAGTCACAGTATTTGGAGAAAGAATTGTTTTCTCAAGTTCCACTGGAGAGTTCTGCATCAAATAGAGAAAGTCTGCTTTTTAAAAATGCCATCGCTACTGACAATTCACAAAGCATGGATATATGTGAAACAATCATTCCCTGACTGCATAGGTCTACTATTTATATGAAGCTATTTAACTTAATTACAAATAATTTAGGCTACAGATGGGAGCAAAGAAACATTAAGGATCTTGATTTTGAAACTGTTCTAAAATAGCCTTTAAAAACCAGGAGGCAAATTGTCTTTCCAAATGGAAATGAATGTGTGATGCCGTGAAGTCTTAAAGTTATTAGCATCTTTTGCTGAGCCCTCAATCTATTCTCTTTGTCATTTACACGATGTACAGTCTTTAATTTTAGCTCCACGATCAAAGTGATGAAACTCGAGAAGCTCCCTATTCAAATCAATGGCTGTACTTGAAGTGAGGAATGGCAGGGATATGATGGTCGCTTCTCACCTCTGACAAAATGGGACACCACAGCCCCTTAATTGTTTCAGGCAGAGACCCGTGCCCAGGCTCTAGGGGAGGAGTCTTAAATCTCTCTCTCTCTCTATCTCTCTCTCTCTCTCTCTTTCTCTCTCTCTCTCTCACCCACACACACACTCACACACACACAGAGCTGAAAAGAGCACAGCCTCACCCACCCCCATTCCACCGTACCTGTGAGGCTCCGTTGCTGAAGGCAGTGCCAGGAAACATGTTTTTAGGAATTCAGAGTATCACGTTTCATAATTTGATTTAAATCAATTATCCCATCCCTCCCTGGAACAGGCACAAGCTCCAAAAATACAAAATGTAAATGGAACCAGCTGCAGCAAAGGCCTTTTGCCAGGATGAATTTCAGTCAACGTAATCAGCCTCCTTTTCGAAGTACATTATTGTTGAGACCCAGAGATTTCGTGAAACACTTCCAGTGCCCTGGGCGGGACCAGGAAGGTAACCAATTACGAGAGGGGAGAAATAGAAGGAGCTAATCTTCTCTGTCCTGGCTTGCCTTTGCCCCGAACTCTTAAAAAAAAAAATAATTCACTCCTCTGGGGGTTACTGGGAAACTGAGGTCGTTATTGGCAGTCTTCAAACACTATCCTTAATTTATGGATATTTACTAAACCACATAATCGCCCTGAGTTATCCCATTACAGGGCTCAGCAGAGCCGAGGTCTGCATCCCTGAGTGTGAAGATCAATTGTGAGAGCTTTTGTGTGAGGGAGTGCTTATTATAGAGGGCATGAGCATACCCAGCAATCATGCATATCATTTAGGTTCCCAACATGCTGCCCAGCAAATGGATCCCATGCATAGGACTTGGCATCCTTCCACTGAAATCCTTCCCTTTAATTGATTTAAATAGATAATTCAATTAAAATAATTATTCGAATCAAACTTCATATCTTTTTGGCAGGTTCCTTGGGGGCCTCTGCCCTCAATGTTATTTTAGTATTTTCTTTATTTGTTTTCTCACCAGGCTGACTTTGGCTCTCTGAATCCTTGGAAAAGTTTATGTCATTGGGCAATTACTGCACCCTTGTGGAGTTTTTTACTTGAAAGACAGGGAATGAAAAAAACCAAAATATTCTGGAGAGATGTTATAATGTGAATTTTGACCAATAGATGCCAAAAAACCACTGAGAATGGTGCATGGTCAGAGTTACCCATCCGTTCACTTGCAGTGCAGATTCAGAGTAGCCATCCAGCCTGTTAAAACTGTATGTTGAGGATGAATGATAGTATCCACCCTATTGGTACTGTCTTTTTTTATAGCCTCATTTTTCCCTTAATGGATGTTTTCTTGAAATACGTAACATTTGTGTCAGATCTAAGGAATTCTCATATAACTCTTCTAATTTTTGAAATACCATAAGTAATCTTACTTGTTCTATACAACTGTGTTGGAAACTATGTGATTCAGAAACTGTCAAGAAGGAGACAAAGCAACCGAGCCAGAGTAACTGTACCAGCACCTCCACAGCTAACACTGGAGGGGCTAATAGTCTCTAAATAGAGTTCCAGATAGCAATGTGAATAAGTAAAAAACAAACTGCTGTATGTTTTAACCTTTAGCATGTGTAAAAGTTGCAGTCCTGTCTAAGGGGTGTCATCATCTCAACCTGAGTCACAGATGCCTAGGAATCCAGATGTGGCCTCTCCCAAGCTCACCATGCTCTTGAGCATGATAGAAAGATCTGTCACAGAAGAGAATGGCCTTTTCTGGTGCTGCTCTATGATGAGCACTGGACAGTGAGTCTTCGGATTTGATCCATGAGATCTGTCATTGATTAGCTGTATGACTTTGGAAAGTGCTTTTGTTTTTCTTGGCTTCAGAATACCCAGCAGACCAGATGATCTATAAAATTGTATTCAGATTCTATTATCTACTTTTAGTCACAAGAGCCTTAATTTCTGAGACTGCAATGTTAATCCTATTTGAAAATTGTCTCTAAGGAAAAAAATTGCTTCAACAGGGCAAGAAGCCAGCCATGATTATATTATTCTGGCAGAAAGTCAAACCTCTTGATCCAAGGGAACTCCTGTTTACCAGCATATTATAAATATAGTTCTAAAAAGTAACCTGGAGGTATTGTTGAGGATGTTTTGATGAAGTGTAAATCTAGCCATTTTATAGAGGGCAAGATACACACCTGGAGAGATGTCGTTGGTAGTTCCTCATCTACCTAGCAGCAAGGCAGAGTCTGAAAGTGAGGAAGAGGAAGGGATCATGGCCGAGGGAGCCAGAGCAGGAAATCTGAGAAGGAACGCAGTGAGGCTCAGTCCTCCTGCCATTCAGCCACGGTACCCCTGCAGATCTTGCTCTGGGTAGGGCTCACCCCAGGATTTATATTAAATAATGTGTGGGAAACCCTGAGGGGTATGGGGAAGAAAAGCCATTAAACAGTATTTATGTCAAACAGACTAGGTCAAACAGAATGTTTCTTCCACACCTTATTTCTCTGAATTGCTTCTATGCAGGATTACCCATTTTAGAGGAGTCAGCTACCAGAGGGAAACCCTTTGCACACACATTTCATCCATTGCAAGTTTACCTGGCTAATAAACTGAAAACAATTTATGTGCTAGCTCAGTCACTTTCACATTGCTGAGACAAAACACCTAACACCCAAAATGTAAAGGAGGAAAGGTTTCTTTTTGCTCATGGTTTCAGTCCCTGGTTGGCTGCTGTCATGGGTTGGTAACTGGTGGTCAACTGATAACCCCCAGCTGAACTGAGTAGGCATGGGAGACTCACTTGGGGACTGTTGCCAGCAGCATAACAGGCAGAACTGGAGAAGGAGCAGAGAAGGCTGTTGAGAGTGGAAAAAGGCAGTTGGGAGCGGAGGAAGGCTGTTGGAGCTGGTAGAAGCTGAAAGGAGCAGTTGGTTGTTTCAGAGGAGCTCGTCATACTGGCTTTCCTGATGAACTTGGCTGTTTTCATCCTTCGAGGAGCTCAGGACCTCGTTGGCACTGAGAATGGCTTTGGCTCACTTTAGGGGAGCTCTGGTCCTCACTTTGAGCATTGCTTCCTGGCTTCGGAGGGGAAGATGTTGCATTGCCAGTTTCCTTGAAAAATTTGCTGCATTGGCTTCTCTGATGGGAATTCAGCCATCTTGATCACTGAAGGAGCTCAGGACCCCACTGTTGCTGAGGATAGCTGTGGTACCTTTCATGGGATCCAGGCCCTCAGCTGGATTCCTTGGTCTTGGTGTGTGGACAGATTTCCTGCACTCTTTTGTATATCATTCTTTGGGTGATTATTATAAATATCTTATAAGATATGTGTCCTGTATTATATATTGTTCCCCTTACAAAAATATCCCCCAAACCAACACAGTTGCTTTCAAGGCAGAAATGATGCGGTGAGGGTCCTTGGGGAAGGAAATCTACTTACATCATAATGGCTCTGAAGCATAGAGAGAAGGGAGGAGCCAAGCAACGATATATATCCTTCCTGGCCACGCCCCCTATTACCCAACTCTTCCACCAGGCCCTATGCCCTAACAGTGCATTCAGCTCTAAGTGTGGCACCACCATGACACAATCACCTTCTAAAAGCCCACTTCAGAGCACATGAGATTTGGAGGACATTCTAGACCTAAGCCATAGCACATGTATGGAAAACATTTTATATGCAGATATATTATACAGGAGCCAGATCAAACTGCAAGTGCAAAGGAGCTGGTGATTTAAAATGTGTACTATTCTTTTATTCCTTTGAAATGTCATTTTAAATATCCAGAAAATTGAGAAGTAACAAAAAGGTCCCTTCAGAGTGTAATGAAACAGAAGAAATTAAGTTATCTCCTAGGCCTATTCATACAAAAATAGTCTAATAAACTGTTACTACTGTAAGAAATTAATAAACTGTTGCTGTTGTAGGAAAATATTTGACCAGTTTGTCAGCCAAATTCATGGGTGTTAGTGTTATCAGAGAACATATGGAACATGCAGAATTCTTGGCTGGTGCAGGGGTTCTGACATAGTAGTTCTGCAGTGCCCAGGAATATGCATTTTAAATAAGAACTCAAGCCATTTTCCCAGACTACATTTTCAGAACCACTAACCTAGATAAGATTCCCTGAAAACTCTAACTTACTGGTGGTGCATAAGTTTATTTGCAACTTCTGTAGCTTACCAGGAATTCTTAGCTAAGTCTCTGTTAAGAGTTACGGAAAAGCAAGCACTGGGATAATGGCCAGGAGGCCTGGACCTTCAGCTCGGCCACTAAAGAATTTGCTTTGTCTCTCATACACTAAAATGGATCACTAAGGGCAAATATTAGGAAGCAGATTATTAATGTGATAGCAGAAAAATCTAGATTTCACTTTTTGAAACAAAGATCAGCAGCAGATATTATGGTAATCCTAGCTTAGTGCTTTAGTCCCCTTCCTAAGCCCAGCACCGATTCACCTGCTACATACGAGGAGGAAATACTCAATTCAGTTGAGTGCAAATGGTATTTGCCAAACACTCCTTAGAAGTCAAACTAGAACTCCAAGCAAGTAATGAAAGAAATAAGACCTGCTCTCTCTTCTTCTGGAGACTTCATGTTTCATTCTCAGAATTCATGCTTTCATGAGATTCATTAGAATTAATATCATCCTGTATTTAAGTTATATGATGTGGATGAAGCAGCACTGAGAGACAAAAGAAGGAAACATCTAAGTAGGGAAGAATTAGGTCTTTGAGGTCTTTGTGGAGAAAATGAAGTGATGGGCAAGGTCTAAGTTCCTTGGACAAACTAGAGGTGTGAATCCTAACTCTCGCTCCACTGAGACTACCTAACACCATGGGACGTAACAATGTGTCTCTCCTTAACTGCAGAGGTTCTTTTCTCTCTCCTTCTTTACCCTGCTGTCACTTTCAAAGTTTATAGGAGAAATACTGAGTTAATTAGAGCGAATTATTAAGTGGCCACTGGGCATCTCACTGAATTCAGATTAAGTAATCTATAAAGGCTTCCTCTCCTTTACATTCCTCTTTTTGGGAATTAGTTCATTCTTCCCAGATGAATAGTGACTGTAGACAGCACAGTGTTATGATTCAGGGAATGCATTCTGGAGTCTGACTAGCATGAATTTTGGCTCTAAGTGAATCATAGATCTTTGCGAGCAGTGTGACCCAATGTACAGAATGGCTCCAGACCTCAATTCCCCATCTGTGATATGGGTACTATTATGATGTTATGGTTTAGATCTAAAATGTCCCACAAAGGTTCATGTATCCAGAAGTAGGACTTTCAGAAAGTGACTAGATCATAACAGCATTATATTTCTCAATGGATGCGCCACTGATAAGTTTCAGCTGACTGTGTTGTTAGGAAGTGGAGTCTATTTGGAGGAAGTAGGTGTCTTGATTACTTTTCTCTCGTTGCTGGAACAAAATACCTGATGCCCAAAATTAAGGAAGGAAAGGTTTATTTCGCTTACAGTTTGTGGAGGTTTTAGTCCATACTTGGCAGGTTATAAGGCAGAGTGGCACACGGCAGAGGGCTACAGCTCATGGCGGCAGAACTCAGCAAAATCAACAACACAAAAGCCAGGAATGGCCACAAGCAGCCTCTTGCTCTCCCTTACATGTGCAAACTATCCACCCCAGGGTGGGTGTAGCTCTCACATCCATAATCAATCAAACTCTTAAAGCCTGCCCCATGACCACATGAGGCTTTGGGGGGACACCCAGACACAAACCATAACAGTAGGTCACTGAAGATATATCTTTCAAGGGTGTATCTCTTGCTCTGTCTCTTCCTGGTCTCTCTGGTTTCAGGCTGCCATGGGCTGAAAATTTTCCTCTACCAGGCCCTCCGACTAGACCATTCCTGCCTTGGAACCAATTAACCATGGACTGAACCTTCTGAAACCATGAGTCCAAATAAATCTTTCCTCCTTTAAGTTGTATATGTCAGGTACTTTGTCCCAGCAACAAGAAAGTGACATATATATATGGTTTGGATCTTGAGTGTTCCCTAGAGCTTATGTAGCATAGGATTGGTCCTTTGTCTGTTATATTACTGAAAAGTGGTAGAATCTTTTGAAGGTGGGGCCTAGTGGAAAGAAGTTGGGTTATTGGATATATGTCCTAGGAAAGGATATGGGGACTCTGGTTTCCCTTTCTCTTTTTGCCTCCTGACCACCATAGGTGAGCAGTCTCCTCTGACAAAGCAATAGGGCCATATGACCACAAAATGAAACCTCAAAAACCACAGGCTTAAATAAACTTCTCCTTCTTTAAAATTTACTCTCTCAGGTGTTTTGTCATAGCAATGGAAAGCTGACTGACACAGGTACAATAAGCTAAGGTAAAGTACAGAGAACAGTGTCTTGCAAGCTCTGTGTGGATATTGTATAGGCCTCTGTTACTACAGGAGTGCTTCCTCCACACCAGTGGCCAGTTCCTTGGGAGCAGGTAGTTCATAGCATCCCAATTCCATCACAAATGGACAACCCCCACAGAAGAGAATCTACTATATGCTAAACAACTGGTGTGTGCACATAACTTATCTGGAAGCCCTTTAAGCAAACCAGCAGTCCTCTGGCATAAGGCCCCTCATCTTTTATTTTAAACAGAGAAAAAAAGTAATAAAAATGAGACAGAATTTCAAAACAAGATGATGGGAAATTAACAATAGTCATTATATTGCCTATTGTTATCTTCAAAGTAGTTGCTCAGATTACCAGATACAAGCATGCAAAATTGATCAAACGGTATAGGCACTAACTATTCCTTTCAATGAAGTAATAGAAATTAGCAATACAATTATCTTAGCTATCTTGTGTGTATATAATATCTTTTTTCCCTTCCTTTTTTCTCTTTCCCCCAGCATGTCCATCAACTGAGGAATGGTTAAAAGAGATGTGATATCTTTGTATGATGGAGTACTACTCAGCTACAAATAAGGATAAACTCAAGGCTTTTATAGGTAAATGGATGCAACTAGAGACCATACTCATAAGTGAAATAATCCAAATTCCCATGTGTAGACATCATATTGTCTCCCTAGTGTAAGAAACTGAAGGAGTAAATAAGATCCAAAAGGTACAATAGATATAGTAGAAGGGAAAAATAGTGCTCGGAAGGGAAGATCCCTCATCTTTAGTGATGTCTGGTGAGTATTTTTTCCAAAGCAATGCTCCTAGGACTTCAAGACCACTCTTAAGTAAGTCATCAGGCCCTTCCCTTCCAGGTGAATCAATTCTTCAACAGATACTACCACCCACCTCCCCCAGCCCTGACCATCTTTTCACACAGGGCCTTCCACACATTTTCTGTGCATCTGTGCTGCACAGGAAAGTTCAAAATATACAGGAGAAGCACGTACCAGACTCCAAAAACACCTTCTCCAGTGTTTAGTTCTGGCAAGTGTGCTAGTTTATTTAGACTAAAACATTTATGAAAATAAAGCTCCATGTTCTTTCTTACCATTTTCTTTACCTTAAATTAGTGGACCCAGAGATCTCTGATGGAAAGGAGCTGACCATGGTCCAAGCTGAGAAAAGATGCTAGCTGATGAATTTCCTTGTTCATTGGGATTTAGAGCTGGAAAATAGGCTCCTTTTCTCTATTAACTTTAGTCAGTAGAGGTAAGTAGTCTGTTAAGCTGAAATCAAAGATTAAATCTAAGCTTATATAATAATGTTTCAGTCAAATAATGTGTACCCTAAGCTCAAATTTGAAGAGTTTTTTGGTATTTTCTAGATCTGCCTTCTTCTGTCTTTCTGTCAGTCTGTGTACCAACCTGGTGAAAGTTTTAGAAAATTTTGCCATGTATATACTCTAACGTGAAGAATGTGGTAATGGCTGGGGGTATGGCTGAGTAACATAGTGCTTGCCTACCCTGTGTGAGGCCCTGAATGTGATTTCAAACATCTCAAAAAATAAAATAAACCTTATAATATGTTTATTGGGAAGAATGACCTAAGCTATTACGGGTTTAGAACTACTTACTTCCAGAGTAACCAACTAGCTACATAGTAGTAGCAAGGTCCTATGGAAAAGAACTCAGGATAGGTCAGTGCTGACATGGGAAGATTAAAAAAGAAAAAAAAGGATTCTGGAAAACTTTTTCCCAGACACACACAGACTGTGTTCAACAGCAGAGCCTGGACAGTCACTATGTAAGAGCACATTATATTGGGAAAAAGAATAACTAGACTGTCACAAAAATGTTTTAGACCCAGCAAGATGGAGATGTATGAAAAGTACACACTATCTGTTACATAGTTTTGCTCATCGCTGGGCACAGGGCACAAGTCTAACTGTCCAAAGTGCATAAGAGACATGGAAAAGGTCAAAGCCACACCTAATCTCCAAGTGGGTGAGGTGTGGTAATTACGGCCTACTCAACCCAGGAAAGAGGATCCCAAGGACGTGCTCTGCTCACTGTTCAGTGTTTTGGAAAAGGGAATCAGATGAAAGACAGGTAGTGTCTTTTCCGTTCTAGGATTCATTTAGGATTTCACCCATTCTAAGGTGGTTCATATGTTAACATCTCGAAAGTCAGAATGCTTCTTACAATTAATGACATCATAGTTAAGAGGTAGTTTTTCCATCTTAGTGGAACATAAAAATAATAGTGTCTATTACACTAGATGGCAACTTAGATGTAATTAGATATGGTAGATAGGAAGTGATGTTATTATAATATACAGGGCTGTACAAGAATCCTTTGTGATCCCGTGTCTGGGGCTCAGCCCTCCTGAGCACAAACCCCTGTTGTGAGTCCTTCAAGTGTCTGTGGAGTGCTTAAGACTCCTGGGCACAATGATTATGCCTGTGTGGCTATATGAAAAATCTTGTCAGGAAGGAAAAAGGCAAGGCGGCCCTATTTATTTTAATTTGCCTTCACATATTTTAAAGGGTTTTCTCTTACTTCAATGTTGGGGGTCTTTCTACCAATTTGGAAGCGTGCCCCCCTCCCTCAATTCCCAAAACACACCAAACATACTTTAAAGCTTAATACTTTTCTATGTGGCCCTCTGTTTCTGTTAGATCAGGGAGCAGCCACAGAGGAAGAAGGGAATGCTTTCAGAGTGTCGCTTACACCCCAGAGGCCTTGTACCACCCACGGTCTTCCCTCCCTGCCTCTCAAATGGATCAGAGCAACATTAAATATCAAAACTCACCCAGGCTCTTCCAGTTTCTCCAGGCCTTCAGTCCAGCCTTTGCCACCTGGCAAGGAGCACAGCAGAGCTGAGCTCTGGGAATATAAAATTAGTTGCTATTGGTGCCTTGTCAATCAACATGCAATCCCACGCAAAGGCACAGTGCACAGCCATGTGCCTGCCACATGTAGAATGTTACTCAGCCACTTAGAGAGAGGGAGCCAATCCCCCAGGGACCTTCACACAGCCCACACTTTTGACTCAGGGATCCAAGTGGGGCAAGAGAGAAGAGAAGGGTGAGGGAAGAATAAATTCACCGCAGGTATTAGCCTCCCCACCTTGACCACCCAACTCTGGATGGAGAAAAAGAAGAAAGAGGACAGAAAATAGAAAATGGGAAGTAGAAAAGGCAGATGTTCCCTGGAAAAGATGCTCTCTTCCATAAGTAAAACAGGAGGGAAAGGGGCACATTCTCTGTACATGGCATATTTTAAAATGCTCTTAATGTAATATGTTGACATCAATGTTGCTATAATATATATGGGTGGAAATACATCAGGAAAAATGGCATAAGGGCAGGGAGAGGCCAAGAAACACCTGTGTAGGGGAATCTGGGAGGCAAAGGAAGCTTTGCTGTCCATAAATAATGCCACGTGGCAGCCACGACTCTGCTTACAGGGAATTGGTTTAGTCAGGAGCCAAGAGATGGAGATAAGGAAGAACCTACATGAATAGGCATCCAGGCTTTCCAGCTCCGCCTCGGGGAGTTCAAGTTCAGCTAAGGAGAAAGATTTTATTAACTCTGTGAAGTGACTAACCACAAAAATACATACATGAACCTGTGCTTATCTTCCCATGTTTCTCTCTCTCTCTCTCTCTCTCTCTCTCTCTCTCTCTCTCTCTCTCTCTCTCTCTCTATCTCTGTTTCTCTCTCTGTCTGTCTCTCTCTGTCTCTCTCTCTCTCTCTCTCACCTGCTTTTTCTCCCTCTGAGTTACATGGGAAAACTAAAAGAAGACAAAATCTTCCCCAACTTCTACCCTTCTATGCTATTTTCCTTTAAAATTACATTTATTCCTGTCTACAGAGTATTAAGACATGCACTGATTTATCAAAGGCACTCACAGGAATGAAATAATCTTCAGACTGAGACTTGAACAGAATTGACAGATCTTGTAGTTCCCTGTAGACCTAGCTAAGACACGCAGAGGAACCTGAATGTCATTGTCCTAGATTACCTAGAATAAATTGCCCAAATTCTTCACTTGTGGCATAGGAACATCTCTTTCTCTAGGGATTGTGTAGGAAACAAAACACACCTTTCCTTGTCTGAGATGCTCCTTTGAGTTTCAAAATGGGGAAGAACAAGTAAGGTATTCTGATCCAAAAGAATATTATTTTTTTTCTAACTGAAAAAGCTTACATAGTAATTGTTCCTTACACATATATAGAATTCCATGCCTTTCCAAGTACTTTCAACTCCATTATCATATTTGATAAATATAGGCATTAAAATCTATAAGCATAATGAGTATATTCAATCATCTTAACACTACCAAGCAAACTGATGATATTTCTGTAAGCTTTACCCATTAGTTGTTTATAGCCTTAAATGATCCTTCTCTCCATCTATTCCCTTCCACTTTTCCCTTCCCTAAAGCTTCTTTTCTAGCTGGTCTACTCAGTCCCTTTTACAGCTTTTATTACTGTTGTTACAGGCACAGGTAGCTGCATTTCTGTTGCCTCCAGGGATCTTTCTTCAGAAGACAACATGTCTCAACCATTTTCCCTCTTTTCTTTCCTTTCTCCTTTTTCTCTCATAACCCTGGTTAAATGATCTTCATATACTTCATGGGAGATGCTGGTTTATCAGTACTCTAAATTCAGTTCTCTTGGCCACACCCTTTAATGTTTGTGTTTGTTTTCCTTGTGGTTTGCTTACAGAGCACCTCCCAGGCCCCAGAGGCCCCTTGTTTCCCTCATTCTATTTCTATTGCCACAAAACTAAGCTGATATTAGTCTTAAGCCTATCAACCTAAAATTGAAATTGCTTACTTGTGAGGACCATCCTTCCAAAGTTTTTCTTACAAGTCCAACCTTTGTTTTTCACCCCAGCTGCAGGATTTTAAAGCTGAAAGAAGCCTGTGAAATCTAGTCCAGATTTCTAAGATGAGTGAAAAGTGACCCACACCCAAGTTGTAGTCTTTCAGTCTTCATAACATTTCTGTAACCGGCTCAGTCACACCTCCCATCCAACTATCACTTTCAAATTACTTGACATTGTCACCTAGTGGCCCAAATGTACTTTGAATTTATTCAAACTCCGAAGCTGAACTCCTCACTTGTACCAGCACCACCCTTACCCCCAAACCTGCTGCTCCTTCCTGGGGAATGTACCCTCAACCGCCAGATGTCATCCTTGATCAGGATGTTGTTTTTATTCTCCTTCCTTAACCTCACCCCCATTCCTCTTGTGTTTCCCCTTTCCCTCCCTCTTCACTATTTCTAGCCTAGTTCAGGCCACCAATAACTCTTACCTGAATTCCCAGGAGCTGTCAAAATATCTCTACTTCTCCTTTTATCCACTTCCAACAAAAACCATATTATCAGGTTAATAATACCCCTTAGTTATTGTAGACTGATCAGGTCTAAATAAAAGGAGACAAATGGAACGATTTCAGGGCTCCAGGAGTATCAAAACCCTCTCACAGAATTTGAGATTCTCTTAGGGCTAAGACCAAGACCTTCTCTGGGTGCCCCATACTTATTTGGTTATCAGAAGAAGGAAGGGGAGTACTCAGGAAGAGCAAAATCACTCAAGGACTTCTCTAAGTAAGGTATTAAGTTAATGTACCCAGGAGTGAGATGTCTGGGGCTATAGTCTTTATCTGGTTGTGACTGGATCCAGGTGTCTGTGACTGTGATCTTGTCTTATCCTTTGAGGTTTTCCAGCTTCATCACCACAACAGGTTTTAGTAAGGATTAGTGACTCACAGAGGTTCACTCACTACGAGTCCACCATCTCCAGACAAGGAGCCTAGGGCTTGGACAGATTCACAAGTGAACATGAAAAGCCAATTGCTTAAATCCTGCTCAGGTCTGCTTCGTAGTGGTCTCCATCACATATCCCCTTGCAGCAGCCAATTCTCTGAAATAAAAATTTGATTATTTTTCTACCCTACTTAAGACCATCCATGAGTCCTCATTGCCATTAGGAGTAAGTTCAGACCCTGAGCAGGACATACGAGGACATCTATGTTTTAGCCCCTCCTTGTCTTCAAGCTCATCTTTGACCATTCTCAAGCCCTACTTCAAACCACATTGTCAGTCACTTAGGTAAGTCAGGCTCTTTCTTACATTTTGGAACTTTGCAGAAGACATTCCTCTGTCTGCAAAATTTCCCGTCTTTTTTTTTTTTTTTCTAAATAGCAGATCATTACTGCTCATTTAGTCATCAATTTTAGAAATTGCTGCCCTCAGATGTTTGCACAGCAGGCCTCAACAATTTTTTGGCCTCAATGTCACTATTTTCTTCACTTTCTTGGCCATGGAGAGAAAATACCCAACACTCACAACTTAAAGGAGGAGAGATTTATTTTGGTTCATGGTTACAGTTGCTGGTTGGTTGGCTCGAAGTCAAAAATGGTGTGGTAGAAGGGCTTGGCTGAAAGGAAGCTGCTCTCATTATGGTGGGCAGAAAGCAGAGGGAGAAGAGCAGAGCTGAGGAGGGAGATATATAACCTTTCCAGTTACGCACACAGTAACCTACTTGTCCTGACCAAATCCCACCTCCCAACAGCACACTCAGCTGATGAACTCACGAGAGGATAAGCACAGTTCATATGCTAATTAGTACTATGCCCACATGATCCAATGACCTTCTAAAATCCCTGCCTCTGAGCGCATGAGGGGAGTCATTCTCCATCTAAACCATAATATTCCACCCTAGCCCCCAAAAGATTCATGTGCATCTCTTTATGCAAAAAAAATTATCCATTTCTAAGAGTTGCCAAAGTTTTAACAGTTTCAGCATTGCTGAAAAGTCTAAATCCAAAGTCTCCTGTTAGACTCAAGGCAAACTCTTAGCTTTGAGCCCCTAAAAAAATCAAAACAAGTTAAATATTGCCAACATATAAGGCCACAGGATAAACATTCCCATACAAAAAGGGAGAAATAAAAAGGAAGAAAGAAATCAGGCCAAAGCAAGACTGAAACCTAGCTGGGCAAGCATTAATTCCTATAGCTCCAAGCCCACTATGCAGGGCAAGTATTGGAGAGATGTGAACTCCAGCAGACTGGACAACCCTGCCCCTACAGCATTGCCTGTTGCAGCCTCCATGACCTCTCTTTCAGGATGGCTTTCCTTACTACCTGTGGCTTTCTTCAGCAGATAGTCCACATTCCTAGCTTTTCCTACCTTCTGGGGTCTCCAAAGCATTTTCTACTTCATTCTCACAACTTGACCCACTCACCTCTCAGGAGCACACTACCTGGCCTCACAGGCTTCCTTCTGAAATCTGTGTGGAAGCCTTCATGAACATACAACTCCTGCATTCTGCATGTCCATAAAACCAGCACCACATCAATGATGCCAAAGTCGGCCACCAGCTCTAGCATTACCTGGCCTCCCTTAGATCATTACTATAGAGCTTTCTAGTTGCCTGGATGGCTGAGTACTATGAATGGAATCCCAGGAACCAGTTCCCTCAACAGTCCTTCTAATCCCTGAGACTCTCTTCTCAAATGAAAGCTTTACAGCTTTGCACCCTTAACCCTGTGGTAGATGTAGTGATGTAGATTTCTGGTATGTCCTCAAGACATCGTTCTTATTGTCCTGCTACAAAGTACTTGGTTTCTTTTTAATGCTAATCTTTTCAACAACTAAGCTGTCCAGGGCCAAAACCTTAAAGGCCTCTACTCTACAGACACTTCTTTTCTGGCCAGCAGAAAAATGTTTTTAATTAATCAGCTCTGCTTCTTGCTCCTGTTCTCATGATCAATATGACTGAAAGCTGCCAGTGGTGCTCATCCTACAGCTTCAACACCGGGCTGCCTTGAAATTTCCTCTGCTAGATTCATTAGTCTACAGACCTAATCTCAGTCTCCTACAAACTCTGAAGGACATGAGAAAAAGGTAGGAAAATTATCTACCAAAGCATAACACACATATTCTGAAATCCAAGCACCAATGTAGTCCTCATTCCTAGTCAAAACCTCCTGAACATGGCTTTTACCATCTGCATTTCTTTCAACATTCTTGTTTTCTGAGCTCTGACCAGAATCTCCCATCAAGCATGACTTACAGCATTATAAAGTTTCTGTCACTGGTACCTCTGTACCTTTCCAAACTTCTCCCATGAGCCAGTTTCAAAGGCTTCTAAACCACGTGACCACAAATATTCAGATATATTCACAGTAATAACCCCACTCTGGTACCAGCATCTGTCTTGGTCACTCTCCTCATTGCTGAGACAAAATATTTGACACCTATAATTTAAAGGAGGAGAAATTTATTTTAGCTGATGGTTATAGTTTCTGGTAATCTAGCTCCAATGCAGAAAAGGCATGGAGAAAAGCCCTTTGTGAAAGGAAGATTTTCATCATGGAAATCAGAAAGCAAAGAGAGAAAAGAGAAGTTGGGCAGGGAGATCATGTCCCCAGTGACCCACCTGTTCTGACCAAACCCCACCGCCCAAAAGCACACTCAGCCACTGAATTTAACAGTCAATCAATCCACTAATAACACCCAATGAATACATAATCCAGTCACCTTCTAAAATCCCTTGTTCTGAGCACATGAGATTTGGGGGAGACATTCTCAACCTAAAATGTTAGTCGCCTTCCAGAGAGGCCCTGCTGCACAGCAATCTTCACCATCACCACTCTCTATCTCCCTGATCTTATTCACTTGCCTTCACAACACATGTCGCAACTTGGCATTTGCTTATCATTGTTTCTTCTTCCCTCCACCTCGACCCTTGCCTCACTAAATTGTAATCAGCAAAAGAACAGGGACTTTTCCTGCCTTTGTCACTAATGAATCCCTAGTGCCTAGTAATAGTTAAATGAGCATTCCCAGTGTTGAACATAATACTTTCATATAGTAGTAATTTAATATTCAATGATGGAAGGGAGAAAGAAAGGAAAAAGAGTGGGAGCAATAAAAGTTAAAACTTACAAGTTGATAACGGTTTTCTCACTTCCTTTTTTAAAATGGAAGTCAGAATTCTTTTATTGGGTAACTTTGTTTTTCTCCTATTATTCATTTGAAACAACTGACAAGAAATGGATCAATCACCAAACTTCACACAGAATCCAGCAGAGCTGTGAGGCTGTGAGTCATGGGAACATTTCCAGACTTCTCCAACTCATTTCTAAAGCTCAGAAGCCTGCATCGAATCACCAATTTCTACATCTTCAGGAGATGTGCCAGAATTTGTACACAGCATTGCACCTGGACCTGCATGTTTTTAAAACAATTGCATCAAGAACTCCTGTTCTATTCCATTTCTCTTGAACACTCCCTCCTAGTGCACTTCCAGATGTGTGTGAATGGCCTCTTCTTTGACCTTCTTCGTTGCTTCATCTCTCCCACAGATTCATCTCTCAACAGAGGCTCTCATTTGTTCTCTGATGTGTTGCACTTTTTCTCTTCTTGGTTTGCCTTTATTCTATAAGGATTATTTGATCCCTATTCTGAGTTTCCTCAGACCCCTTCCCCTAATAATCTATTTGAGCACCTTTCTTACCAGACTAACGGATGAAGGCATTGCCTTTCTTTTTTGAAACAAGGAACTACACTAACCCATCTCCCATCCACTGGCCCGTTCTCGTCTCTCCACAGTTATTCCACAATCCCTGGCAGAGACCTGCCTTCCTGCTTCTCAAGTGCAAGAACAGAAAAATGCATCTGCTCCAGCCAGGAAATTAGAATTCATCCAGAGCAGGGAGGTCCCAGGATACATTCATTCACATCGGGCCACAGTTCCTTCCTACTGATGTTTGTGCTTCCTTTCACAGTCCAGCATCACTCCTTTTGGCAGAGAAGATGAATGTAAAATAGGCCTGATGGAGTCTGCACTGCACTGATCATTCATCAGCAGAACCCTGGTGCTGCCAAGCACTCAGCCAAAAGGGCTTATTTTCTTCTTATTCCATGTTCAGTTTTAAATCTTTTTCCCTATTTAGGGATTTTTAAATCCTTCATTCACTGTGGGCTTTAAATTTCTAGTTTTTGAAAACTTTTTCCTTTTCATTTTCTTCTTCTATCTTTCAGTGTTACACATTTTGTATGCCTCCTTTCTTTACAATTTATTCTTTTAAATATCTGTACATCTTCCAATACCCAAGTTTATGATGAGAGACTTTTTGGGATCAGACAGGCACTGTGCCACTGAGCTACATCCCGGCCCAGACCTATGGGACCAACCTTATTCTATAGCTTCTTTTTTTCCCTTGTTTTTCAGCCTAATCCCTGTAAAGTCATCAGAATAACAAGGTGGAATCAGAACTAACTTTGCAGATCACTTTTTAATTTATTTTCAGTGTACTCATTGCAGCTTGATTCATAGAGTATTGTCACAAGTAAATAATACAAAAAAGAAAAAGATCAAATTTACACAAAATCTGACCATCTAGAAATAATCACTATCAATATTTAGAAATACAGGGCTCATTCCTAGAACTGGAACCACTTGGTTAAACAGTGAATGAAGTTTTGGGATACAGATTGCAAAATCATTTTCCAAGCAAGCTTCACATTCTCTGTAAATTGACCAGTTTATAGTCTCTGAATATAAGCATGTAAACTTCCCACACCCAAGACAACTGTATTACAATTTTTAAAAATTTTTATCCAATTTGATGAATGATAAATGATATTATTCTTGCATTTAATCCTGCATACTTAATTTCTAGTAAGAAATATTTTAATATATTTATTGACTTTGTTTTTCAGCCGTTGTGAATTATTCACTCTTATCTTTTCCATATTTCCCTATTATAGTACTTGTATTTTTGTTAAATCATAGGAGCTTTTAATACCATAAAAAGAGTGGTAGACATATCCTTATAAATATCTTATTTCTAGTTTTTAATTTACTTTTAATTGTTCATTATTTCAGTGAAATTTAGTTAATTTGTTTTGTCCTGTATACAGTCTATATTTCCTATGCTCTATATGTTTTATCTAACAAAAGATGATTCTTTTAAAAGGACTCATATTTCCTTCCAGTACCTTTATTCATTTTTTCTTGTATTTTAATATTAAATTTATGTGGAACTTGATTTGGTAAATGTTGTATGGCAAACAATTTAATATTTACATCAGATGGCTATGCTTTCAAAACCATTTATCAACAATTCTCTTTTTCCCAGAGATTTTAAGAATCTTACAGAGCAGTTCATGTATGCTTGGGTCTGTCTTGGGATACTCTGTCCTATTAATTTGAAAAAGTGGCACATTTATTATTAAGTCTTCTTATTCAGAAGTAAGTATTTCATTTACATGTTTTTGTTCTATCATAAACACACATGTTGGTTTGGGGGTATTTTTGCAAGGGGAACAATATATAATACAGGATGCATATTTTATAAGATTATTTACAATAGTCACCCAAAGAATAATATACAAGAGAGTGCAGGAAATCTGTCCACACACTATAGACCAAGGAATCTAGCCGAGGGCCTAGATCCTGCAATAATATCCTACATGAGTCCAACTGAAGACCTAGAGCTCATAACAATGCCTCCCACAAGTCCAACTGGAGGCCCAGAGCCCATAATAATATCTCATACAGGCCTGTTTCACGGATCTGCACTGGGAAGGCCCAAGGGTCAGTGGTGGAATCTAGGAAGTCTGTGCTAGCAGGATGAAGGATCTGTGCCAGCAGGATGAAGGATCTGTGCTAGCAGGCTGAGGGATCTGCACTGGAGCCAGGAAGCAACACACAAAATAAGAACCAGAGCTCCCCTGAAAAGTACCACAGCCATCCTCAGCAACAGTGAGGTCCCAAGCTCCGCCAGTGGTGAAGACAGCTGAGTTCCCATCAGGAAAGCCAACACAGCAAGCTTCTTCAGGAGACTGAGATGTGCACCTTCTTCCCCTCCAGAGCCAGGAAAAAATGCTCAGAGTGAGGACCAGAGCTCCCCCAAAGTGAACCGAAGCTATTCTCAGTGCCAACAAGGTCCTGAGCTCCTCGGAGAATGGTAACAGCCAGGTTCATCAGGAAAGCCAGCACCATAAACTCCTCCAAAACAACCAACAGCTCCTTACAGCTTCTACCAGCTCCCAACAGCCTTTCTCAGCTCCCAACAGCCACCTTCTCCTTCTCCAGGTCTGCCTCTTATGCTGCTGGCAACAACTCCCACACCCAGCACCATGCTTACTCAGTTCAGCTGGGTGTTAAAAGTTGACCACCAGTTGTCAATCCATTAAACACATTAATATTTCTCAATAAAGATCTATTGTTTTTCAAATAAGCCCTTAAGTTCCTCATTAAGTTAAGTTTTCTGAACACATTTGGTATTGTCTTTCCCTCATATTTTTACTGGGTTAAGATGCAGGAACTTGAATAAACACTGTGAAGTGCTGCTCAGATCCTCCTTTTGGGCTTAAGCAAGCATTTCCCCAGCTACTGGGTATTTGTGGATGACAGATTTAAGTTTAGTCTCTCACTGGAACTGTTCTTAGCACAGGAAAGCTAGTTTCTCAAAACTAGCTCTCATATCCAGATACTCCATATCCAATAACTGACAAGTTGGGGTTATCAGGCAGGGAAATGCTTAGGAACCATTGCAGCTACATGACTTCTCATAGGATGGTATGAGGCTCTTATGGAAACTGCATCACAATTCAACAACTTCTCCTACTGCCCCAAAGGTATTGATCCTGAGGACCCTCATCATACATGTCCTACATGAAGATCTCCAGCTTTCAATCTATTTCCCTGAGAACAAGTTCTAAGACAGCTGGTGCCAGAATTGATCTGAGAAAGAAAATCTGAACTAAAATGCAATTTTGAAAATGGATCACCTGCTCACAAGCCAACAAAAAGTACCCCATCACAAAGAATGGATGGCTGATTGTCTTGGTTATTTTTCTCTCATTGCTGAGACAAAATACCTGACACCCAGAATTAAGAAAGGAGAGGTTTATTTAGCTTACACTTTGTGGAGGTTTCAGTCCATACTCAGCTGGCTCCAAGGCAGAGTGGCACATGGCAGAGGGCAACAGTTCAAGGCAGCAGAAAAAGCAACAAGAACAAAAGGGTGGAGCAGCAAGAAGAGCAAGGCTCTTTCCCTCCCTAGTATTGTATACAGGCTCCCCGCCCCAAGGCAGATGTAGCACTCACACCCCTAATCTCAACATTGGACCATAGATCAATCACAAACTCTAGAAGCCCACCCAATGATTGCATGAAGCTTTGGGGGGCACATCCAGGCACAAACCATAACACTCACTGAAAACTGCAAAACTTCAAGCATGTAATAGCAATGTAATTGTCAAAATATTTTACCAGTGATGTCCTGGGATAGGACACCATTGGAAGAAAATGCACTGGTAGGTGCAATAGCTTAAGTGTTAGAGAAGTTCTGAGAAAGTACTAATTACAAGAACAATGGAGTCCAGTGGCTCATGAGTGGCCCTGATACAGTGGAGAAAGACAAGAAAAGGCTAAGGATAATTAATCACTAATTGAAGGCTAAGTGTGAAAATCAGAGGACCTCCTGGCAGCATATAAAGAGGCTCTAATTTTCTGATCTTCTGGGGGAGAAGGGAAGTAAGGATTAAGCTCAAGACTTAATTATAAGATTAGCAAAGCTCCAGAGAAAGTGGAATTCTCAACCTTGATTAAGTCTGTAATGCCAGGGTCAAATCCCTGATTGGAAAGGAGTGGCCTAAGACTTCTGATGGGTCTTTTAGATCAACAATTTAAAAACCTTTACATTGCAGATCCCTATGAACTCTTAATGCCTGCAGAAGTGGCCCAGTGTTTCCCTGTTAGTCTATAAGGCAACATATACCCTCTCTCTAGTTCTATAACTGTCCTTTCTGTACAGTGCTGGTTCCTGACACAGATGCAGTATTTGGCTATGGATGTCAAGTGGACATATGAGCATAAGTGCTTATCATGATCCAGGTTATTATCAAGTAGTAGAGTCACGCAGTCACACAAACCCAGCAACAATTCACAAAAGATGACTTATACAGCAAGCAGTACCAGAAGCACAAACATGTCACTATCGTTACACCAGTGCTCACCTTTGATTCATAACTGGCCACAGTGTAGAGATGTCTTTTTGACTCTCTTATGTGATCAGATGACACAAAAAACATAAAATGGGTCTTGGGTCATAGATGCGCCTGTTCAGTATGTGTGAGCAGTACAAAAATGGACAGCTGTTTACAGAAAGGCCCACTAAGAGGTAACCTAGACGGCAACGTTATGAAAATTTCCCCCACAAGTCAAAGCTTAGAAAGATACACTTGGTAATGCACTTGCTATGGAATGAGAAGTGGACCAAGATAAGAATATATACAAACTAAAGTCCAGTGGTGAATTTTTTGTGTGTCAGGAGCCCAAAGAAGAGACTGGAAGATTGTGGACAAGGAAAGCTGGAGAAGCATGAAGATGAATCTATTGAAGCAGGAACAAATTGTGAACATTTTTATATCTCATTTTAACTAACCCAATAGAAAGCGCCTACCATAAATGAAAAGCTACACTACCAGTCAGGCGAAAAGAACAGTCAAGTTGATGTCAGCCCCCCTCAACACTCCTAGTGCCAGTACCATGTGTACTGGAACAGAATGGCCATAAAGAGAGAGGTGAGGACTGAACACGGCCCTAATATGACCTCTAGTCATTGAACCGATCTAACTACTGCTGCCACCTCATGTCTGTCCTGCCGGCAACAGAGAAATAGGCTGTTTCTGACAGGGAGCCATTCTTCTTTTTTTTTTTAATTTTAAAAATAAAAGGACGAAAACATTAACAGACAGACAACTTTTACAAAATAGCAAAAGGACAATACAGACAATATAGAGTTACAAACAAAGTGGTAGGAAATTAACAATGTTTTTGTATTACATATTGATCTCTTCAAAGTGGTTTCTCGTGAAAACAGATAGACACATGCAATATTGATCAATCAAGAATTCACTGACAGTTTCAGCAAAGAAATAGAAGATAGTAGATCAACTACGTGAACTATCCTGTATTTACATACATACAAAATTTCTCCTTCTTTCCCTTCTCTTTTCCCATATCCCAATTGCCCTTTACCCTTGAGTGCTTTCCTATCATTTCAAAATGTTTATCATACCTCCTAGTTTAAATTAACTCTTTCAGGTTTTACACTAGTGAAACAACGCAGTGCTTGCACATGCAAGTCTGATTTATTTCACTTATGAGTATGGTCTCTAGTTGTGACCATTTACATATAAAGGCCGTGAGTTTATCTTTCTTTATAGCTGAGTAATATTCCATCATACAAAAGTACCACAATTTTCTTATCCAGTCCTCGGTGGATGGACATTTGGGTTGCTTCCACAATTT
>NW_004955424.1:18670916-18671868 GCF_000276665.1 Chinchilla lanigera
ATTAATTATATGGGTTTTCATGCCTGTTAAGATTTGTCTTATATAATTTGGAGCTTCGATATTTGGTGCATACATGTTTATAATTGTTATCTCATCCTCCTGCAGTTTTCCCCTGACTGGTATGTAGTGGCCTTCTTTATCTCTTTTGATTGTTGTCAGTTTGAAATTGACATTGTCTGTAAACAGAATAGCTACACCTGCTTTTTGGGGGGCTTCTGTTGCATGGAGGATTGTTTTCCATCCTTTGACTTTTAATCTATGGATTTCCTTTCGAGTGAAATATGTTTCCTGTATACAGCATATCACTGGATTTTGTTTTTTAATCCACCCTGCCAGTCTGTTTCTTTTGACTGGAGAATTGAGACCATTTACATTTACAGTTATAACTGGTATGTATTGATTTATCATTGTCATGTTTTTTTCTTGCGTTGGTGTCCTACTTTTTCTACTTGTTTACTTGCTTGCTCTTCTTGACATTTCATTTCTACTGTTGTTCTTGAAATTGTGGTCAGATTTTTCTCTGTTTCTAATATCTTTTAGCACTCTTTGTAATGCTGGCTTGGCACTCATGAAGTTCTTCAATTGCTCTTTGTCATGAAGATATTTTATTTCTCTGTTGAATTTGAGGGATAGTTTGGCAGGGTACATCAGTCTTGGTTGGAAGCTGTTGTGTCTTAGGACCTGTAACACTTCCTTCCAAGCTCTTCTCAATTGGATGGTTTGTGCTGAGAAGTCTGCCGTGATTCTGATGGGCTTCCCTTAACAGGTAATCTGTTTCTTTTCTCTAGCAGCTTTTAATATTCTGTTCTTTTGCTGGAGATCTGGGAACTTGACTATTATATGTGGGTGTAGTTTTATTTTGGTTGTGTTTGTTTGGAGTTCTATATGCCTCATTTCCCTGTATATCAGGTTCTGCTTCCATGCTTGGGAAATTTTCTATTATTTCTGCAAA